>NC_143033.1:10095000-10370000 GCF_057628025.1 Oncorhynchus mykiss | reverse complement strand
AAATAGTGCACTATAAAGGGAATGGGGTGCCGTTTGGGACTTACACCCAATAGTCCTGTAAATCTGCCTGCTGCTAATATGAAGTGACAGTCGTGAAGAATGGATCTTCACACTCGTCCTCCTGTCTCTCTCTCTACTCTGTTATCTGTTCATCCCTCTCCTTCTATTCCTGCTCCACTAAGTGGTTCACTAGATTCCTCTCTCTCTCCTTATGTACTTGTTTTTTAGGGGTTGTTCTTTTTTTATTAATGGGAAAAATTACAAGTTCACTTTTGTTAAATTCCACAACTCCACAACAAGCCCTTGCGGTTCATATAACTTGAGTCAAATTAAAACTGAAACATGGAAACTCGGTGTTGTTGTGTGAAATGAATGGTTCTTGTTTTAACATCCAGTGATACTTCTTAGAGCGTTCTGTTGACTTTGTGTACGTCGTTTTAGGTGAAAAATGCAGCCAGAAAAGGCCTCAGAGTTTTAACTGATAAACTACCCCTAATTTTCAACGTCGTGTTTCGGATATTACATTTTGAGACAAAGTTCTGCCTTTAACAATTAGTGGTTTTCTGTTCCATTTATTGATGCAATAGCAACCGTTTCCCAACATTCCACTGTTTAAACAAGCAGGTTTTACTTTCAACCAAACTTCCCTTGACCAGAATAAAGTGGTCATGTCCTTGACTTTTCCAGGAAGAAGAGAACAGCTATTGTGGACATGTCATTGTGAGTACTGGACAGAAGTCTAGCTATATTGTGACATTTCATTGTGAGTACTGGGCAGAAGTCTAGCTATATTGTGACATTTCATTGTGAGTACTGGACAGAAGTCTATATGGTGACATTTCATTGTGAGTATTGGACAGAAGTCTATATGGTGACATGTCATTGTGAGTACTGGACAGAAGTCTAGCTATATGGTGACATTTCATTGTGAGTACTGGACAGAAGTCTAGCTATATTGTGACATTTCATTGTGAGTACTGGGCAGAAGTCTAGCTATATTGTGACATTTGATTGTGAGTACTGGGCAGAAGTCTAGCTATATGGTGATATTTCATTGTGAGTACTGGGCAGAAGTCTAACTATATGGTGACATTTCATTGTGAGTACTGGGCAGAAGTCTAGCTATATGGTGATATTTCATTGTGAGTACTGGACAGAAGTCTAGCTATATGGTGACATTTCATTGTGAGTACTGGACAGAAGTCTAGCTATATGGTGATATTTCATTGTGAGTACTGGACAGAAGTCTTGCTATATGGTGATATTTCATTGTGAGTACTGGGCAGAAGTCTAGCTATATTGTGACATTTTATTGTGAGTATTGGACAGAAGTCTAGCTATATGGTGACATGTCATTGTGAGTATTGGACAGAAGTCTATATGGTGACATGTCATTGTGAGTATTGGACAGAAGTCTAGCTATATTGTGACATTTCATTGTGAGTACTGGACAGAAGTCTATATGGTGACATGTCATTGTGAGTACTGGACAGAAGTCTATATGGTGACATGTCATTGTGAGTATTGGACAGAAGTCTATATGGTGACATTTCATTGTGAGTACTGGACAGAAGTCTAGCTATATTGTGACATTTCATTGTGAGTATTGGACAGAAGTCTAGCTATATGGTGATATTTCATTGTGAGTACTGGACAGAAGTCTAGCTATATTGTGACATTTCATTGTGAGTACTGGGCAGAAGTCTAGCTATATGGTGATATTTCATTGTGAGTACTGGGCAGAAGTCTAGCTATATGGTGACATTTCATTGTGAGTACTGGACAGAAGTATAGCTATATTGTGATATTTCATTGTGAGTACTGGGCAGAAGCCTAGCTATATGGTGATATTTCATTGTGAGTATTGGACAGAAGTCTATATTGTGACATTTCATTGTGAGTACTGGACAGAAGTATATATGGTGACATTTCATTGTGAGTATTGGACAGAAGTCTATATGGTGACATGTCATTGTGAGTATTGGACAGAAGTCTAGCTATATTGTGACATTTTATTGTGAGTATTGGACAGAAGTCTAGCTATATGGTGACATGTCATTGTGAGTATTGGACAGAAGTCTATATGGTGACATGTCATTGTGAGTATTGGACAGAAGTCTAGCTATATTGTGACATTTCATTGTGAGTACTGGACAGAAGTCTATATGGTGACATGTCATTGTGAGTATTGGACAGAAGTCTAGCTATATTGTGACATGTCATTGTGAGTACTGGGCAGAAGTCTAGCTATATGGTGATATTTCATTGTGAGTATTGGACAGAAGTCTATATGGTGACATGTCATTGTGAGTACTGGACAGAAGTCTATATGGTGACATGTCATTGTGAGTATTGGACAGAAGTCTATATGGTGACATTTCATTGTGAGTACTGGACAGAAGTCTAGCTATATTGTGACATTTCATTGTGAGTATTGGACAGAAGTCTAGCTATATGGTGATATTTCATTGTGAGGACTGGACAGAAGTCTAGCTATATTGTGACATTTCATTGTGAGTACTGGGCAGAAGTCTAGCTATATGGTGATATTTCATTGTGAGTACTGGGCAGAAGTCTAGCTATATGGTGACATTTCATTGTGAGTACTGGACAGAAGTCTAGCTATATTGTGATATTTCATTGTGAGTACTGGGCAGAAGCCTAGCTATATGGTGATATTTCATTGTGAGTATTGGACAGAAGTCTATATTGTGACATTTCATTGTGAGTACTGGACAGAAGTATATATGGTGACATTTCATTGTGAGTATTGGACAGAAGTCTATATGGTGACATGTCATTGTGAGTATTGGACAGAAGTCTAGCTATATTGTGACATTTTATTGTGAGTATTGGACAGAAGTCTAGCTATATGGTGACATGTCATTGTGAGTATTGGACAGAAGTCTATATGGTGACATGTCATTGTGAGTATTGGACAGAAGTCTAGCTATATTGTGACATTTCATTGTGAGTACTGGACAGAAGTCTATATGGTGACATGTCATTGTGAGTATTGGACAGAAGTCTAGCTATATTGTGACATGTCATTGTGAGTATTGGACAGAAGTCTAGCTATATTGTGACATTTTATTGTGAGTATTGGACAGAAGTCTAGCTATATGGTGACATGTCATTGTGAGTACTGGGCAGAAGTCTAGCTATATGGTGATATTTCATTGTGAGTATTGGACAGAAGTCTATATGGTGACATGTCATTGTGAGTACTGGACAGAAGTCTATATTGTGACATTTCATTGTGAGTACTGGACAGAAGTCTAGCTATATGGTGACATTTCATTGTGAGTACTGGGCAGAAGTCTAGCTATATTGTGACATTTCATTGTGAGTACTGGACAGAAGTCTAGCTATATGGTGACATTTCATTGTGAGTATTGGACAGAAGTCTATATGGTGACATGTCATTGTGAGTACTGGGCAGAAGTCTAGCTATATTGTGACATTTCATTGTGAGTACTGGACAGAAGTCTAGCTATATGGTGACATTTCATTGTGAGTACTGGGCAGAAGTCTAGCTATATGGTGACATTTCATTGTGAGTATTGGACAGAAGTCTATATGGTGACATGTCATTGTGAGTACTGGGCAGAAGTCTAGCTATATTGTGACATTTCATTGTGAGTACTGGGCAGAAGTCTATCTATATTGTGACATGTCATTGTGAGTACTGGGCAGAAGTCTAACTATATGGTGATATTTCATTGTGAGTACTGGACAGAAGTCTAGCTATATTGTGACATTTCATTGTGAGTACTGGGCAGAAGTCTAGCTATATGGTGATATTTCATTGTGAGTACTGGGCAGAAGTCTAGCTATATTGTGATATTTCATTGTGAGTACTGGAGAGAAGTCTTGCTATATGGTGATATTTCATTGTGAGTACTGGACAGAAGTCTAGCTATATGGTGATATTTCATTGTGAGTACTGGGCAGAAGTCTAACTATATGGTGATATTTTATTGTGAGTACTGGAGAGAAGTCTAGCTATATGGTGATATTTCATTGTGAGTACTGGGCAGAAGTCTAACTATATGGTGATATTTTATTGTGAGTACTGGAGAGAAGTCTAGCTATATGGTGATATTTCATTGAGTGTCATATCATTCCGTAAAGAGGAAAATGCCTAGGCATACGTTACACAAAGCTGTTGATGATGCTACACGGCAGGTGTGTTTCGGTGAAGGAAACCCAGTTCATTCACACGAGCGATCTAGGACTTTATGTGTTCCAAGGACGAGCAAATAAAATCGGCCTGTTTGTCCTGGCACGTTATCAATCCCCCTCGCTAGCTCTGTCTGTCTCTCACAAACAAACCAGGGGCCAGAAATCCTTCCAGCCACAGGGCTGATTTTATAAAACTAGAGCGGACACCTGGGTGTAAACTGCTGCACAAGTGTACTGTCACCAACTGATAGTAAAACTTTTTTATTTTCAACTGTGCAGGCCAGTCAAGTTCTTCCACACTATCTCGACATATCATTTCTGTATTGACCTCGCTCTGTGCACAGGGGCATTGTCATGCTGAAACAGGAAAGGGCCTTTTCCTAAACTGTTGCCACAAAGTTGGAAGCACAGAATCGTCTAGAATGTTGTATGCTGTAGCGTTAACATCTCCCTTCACTGGAACTAAAGGGCCTGACCCATGAAAACAGCCCCAGACAATTATTCCTCCTCCACCAAACTTTACAGTTGGCACAATGCATTCGGGCAGGTAGTGTTCTCCTGCCAACCGCCAAACCCAGATCCGTCCAGCCAGATGGTGAAGCATGATTCATCACTCCAGAGAACGCGTTTCCACTGCTCCAGAGTCCAATGGCGAGCTTTACACCACTCCAGCCGACGCTTGGCATTGCGCATGTTGATCTTAGGCTTGTGTGTGTCTGCTCGGCCTTGGAAACCCATTTCCTGAAGCTCCCGACAAACAGTTGCTGACGTTGCTTCCAGATGCAGTTTGGAACTCGGTGGTGAGTGTTGCAACCGAAGACGGGCAATTTGTATACACTAAGTACTCCGTGGTCTCATTCTGTGAGCTTGTGTGGCCTACCACTTCAAGGCTGAGCCGTTGTTGCTCCTAGACATTTCCACTTCACAATAACAGCACTTAGAGTTGACTGGAGCAGCTCTAGCAGGGCAGAAATTTGATAAACTGACTTGTTGGAAAGGTAGCATCCTATGACGGTGCCACGTTGAAGTCACTGAGCTCTTCAGTAAGGTCATCTTACTGTCATTGTTTGTCTATAGAGATTGCATGGCTGTGTGCACCTGCCAGCTATGGGTGTGGCTGAAATTACCGAATCCACTCATTTGAAAGGGTGTCCATATACTTTTGTATATAGTGTATCATGTACACAGTGTGCAGACTTTTCTTTGGGGAAAGCTTGTTGTTGGAGATGTGAAAAGGTAAATAGTATGATTATTGTTCACAAGATCACATCAGTAAGAGTACCAACATACTGTATGTCCCAACAAATATTAATTCATTGTCAGATCTGTTATGACAGTTTGTTAACAACGGCTCAATGTAAGATTTCGAGATTCTTATCTCCTATATGGCCCCAGGGGCCATGTCTAACTTTTCAAAGTCAAGCTGTCAACCATTTGAATTGGTCATACTGCAGGCTACAGTAGACTAGAGGATGGTGACAGGCAAGGGGACTTTGGTAAGACTTCAGAAGAACACTGCACCATGTAGACAGTGATATGTACAGTTCTGTCTGACTAAGATAACAACTGTCGTCGTCATATAGGGTTTCATGTTCTCTCGTTGGCACGAGGATCTTCATCACAGGTATTAGAACCTTTTAAAAAAAAAAACACAAAGATGGAGGCCAATACATGCAATGAAGGGAAGTGAAGTTGCTACCTTTACATTTCCTATCGTTATGAATAACTATAAATTACAGTTACAAAGATATTGTGTATGATAGTCTTTATGAATAATAGCTGAATGTGAAATAGGTAGTGTAGACGTCTGCCTGTCTACCCTACCAGGTTAGTGCGTTGGTGCCCCCCTCCTCCACTATTTAGTCAGGGTCGATCGATACTTCCCTGCCGCTTATCACTGAGGGGAATTAACTGTTAGTCCATACAACGCCCTTCTGGCTACATAAAGGGAGGGGAAGGGAAAGCAACATTCCCAAATGCTGACTGTCTCTCTGTCTACACACCTGCGCCTCTCCACAGACCTGCGTCAACCCACCATGGACTCCTGCAAACCGGACTGGACTTGTAGGGCTACCTGGTCTTTACCGAAGAGCCTGGATGAGACGGTACAAAGAAGGAGACACATCCTTTGTCTGAAATGGCACCACTTGAGCATACAGGGAAAATGGTGTGGTTTTGGATGCACTCAGAGAGCAGTCCTGTCCTGGGGCCTACAGAGAGGGAGTGGAACGGGGAGAGGGGCCAAGACGGTCCACCAACAAGTAGTCTCACGGTGAGTTACCGTAGGATCTCAAGGAGCACGTCATCTAACACAAGACAACACCATCAAGGAGGGGGAATTGGTGTATTTCAGAAGAAGATGCATGTTGTACTAGACCGGACTAGACTGGATCGGACTGGACGAAACCGGACTAGACTGGATCGGACTGGACGGAACCGGACTAGACTGACTGCTCCATCTGACAAGCGGCAGGTTTATTCACATAGTTGAGTAGAGCCTTACTGCAGATGGATGAATGGTCACCGAAGCTCATAATGTGAGGAGAAATTAGCCTTTACATAGCAGACCTGTATATCCTACTGTAGTACACATGTATATATCTTTATATACTACTTCCTACTGTAGTGCACCTGTATATATCTTTATATACTACTTCCTACTGTAGTACACCTGTATATATCTTTATATACTACTTCCTACTGTAGTACACCTGTATATATCTTTATATACTACTTCCTACTGTAGTACACCTGTATATATCTTTATATACTACTTCCCACTGTAGTACACTTGTATACATCTGTATATCTTTATATACTACTTCCTGCTGTAACACAACTGAATATATCTTTACATCTTTATATACTATATCCTACTGTAGTACACTTGTACATACCTTGATATATTTATATAGTTCTTCCTGCTGTAACACAACTGTATATATCTTTATATACTATATCCTACTGTGGCACAACTGAATATTTCTAAATACTACCTCCTGCTGTAACACAAATGAAAATATCTTTATATACTACTTCCTACTGTAGTACACCTGTATATCTTTATATACTACTTCCTACTGTAGTACACCTGTATATATCTTTATATACTATATTCTACTGTAGTACACCTGTGTTTCTTAATATACTACTTCCTACTGTAGTACACCTGTATATATCTTTATATACTATATTCTACTGTAGTACACCTGTATATATCTTTATATACTATATTCTACTGTAGTACACCTGTGCCTTCGGAAAGTATTCAGACCCCCTGACTTTTTACACGTTTTGTTATGTTACAGCCTTATTCTAAAAATCTTTATTTTTATTTTTTATGTAATCCTCAGCACTATACACACAATACCCCATAATGACAAAGCGTGCACAGGTTTTAAATTTTTTTTGCAAATGTATTACAAATAAAGAACAGAAATACCTCATTTAAATAAATTGCACATCGATCGACACACACCTGTCCATATAAGGTCCCACAGATGACAGGAATTTTTCGTAGAGCTCCGAGACAGGATTGTGTCGAGGCACACATCTGGGGAAGGGAACCAAAAATTGCCTGCAGCATTGAAGGTCCACAATAATACAGTGGCCTCCATCATTCTTAAATGGAAGGAGTTTGGAATCCACCAAGACTCTTCATAGAGTTGGCCACCCGGCCAAACTGAGCAATCGGGGGAAAAGGGCCTTGGTCAGGGAGTCTGTACTGTTACATGGCAGTCTCACTAGTTATCAGTCCAAATTCATTTTAAGACTGAAATACTATTTGTAGGTGGTCATTTCTACATTGAAACACATCCAACAGCCTATGAAATTCCCCAGGGACAAACGTACAATAGATGACTAATCTCTCTCTCCCCCACATCCCAGGTATTCCCTTCCCTCCGTCTTTATCCTCCGAAGCTGTGGAGTGTGACAATGGTGTTTGTGTCCTCTGCTATCAAACGCCATTTTCACACTAAATAGCTACGGTGAGAAGAGAACAGCGTCACCGCGACCCCGTGTCCTGAGGTCAGTCAAACAGAGACAGTGGCGGGGAAGTAAGGGTCACACCTTACATGGCCTTATATCCTGGTTGGTTAACTCAATGCGGTTTGGTTCTCTCTTCACAGGCCTTGAATCTTGTTGTTGCTGGTTTGAGAGGGGATTGTTGTTGCATGTATTCCTCCTACCCACCATGGGAAATAAGGTCATGAACTAAATACAGAGAGCGTATAAAGTTTGTAGTTTGAGGAAAGTTTGGCTGGATGAGATTTTAATACGACTGGTCGTGATTGATCACATGCTGACTGTAAAATGTATGTTTTAAAAGCAGACTTGTGATACAGTGGCAAAACATGAAGCTTCAGATGCTTGCTGACACATTTCCTTCTCTGCCTACACGTTACACTGTGTTACTAATGCACAGACATCTTTTAGAGACCAAGATACATGACCCCTTTCCTTCTCTGCCTACACGTTACACTGTGTTACTAATGCACAGACATCTTTTAGAGACCAAGATACATGACCCCTTTCCTTCTCTGCCTACACGTTACACTGTGTTACTAATGCACAGACATCTTTTAGAGACCAAGATACATGACCCCTTTCCTTCTCTGCCTACACGTTACACTGTGTTACTAATGCACAGACATCTTTTAGAGACCAAGATACATGACCCCTTTCCTTCTCTGCCTACACGTTACACTGTGTTACTAATGCACAGACATCTTTTAGAGACCAAGATACATGACCCCTTTCCTTCTCTGCCTACACGTTACACTGTGTTACTAATGCACAGACATCTTTTAGAGACCAAGATACATGACCCCTTTCCTTCTCTGCCTACACGTTACACTGTGTTACTAATGCACAGACATCTTTTAGAGACCAAGATACATGACCCATTGTGTTTTCATGTGATGCTGGAAGAAAATAGCATTGCGTCCTCTGTGTTGTCTATGTTGTCAATGAATCCAAATTAAAAACATGTCTCTACTTACATAATGTTGGTCTTTGGTGTCTAGTTTAATGACTGTAGGACATGGGTTGGTCTTTGGTGTCTAGTTTAATGGCTGTAGGACATGACCTTTCACACTTTGGAAGTTTAAATTCCAATAAAGTTTAGTGTTTCAGTGAGACTCACTAGGCAGAAAAACAACACTTCCTGGGACACAAAGAGGGAGCCTACAGTGTTAATGGGGCCGTTGGTTTTCAGACAATCAGTCACAGGAGGTTGCTGGGACCTGGGGAGGATGGGCTCCTGGTAATGACTGGGGCGGAATGAGTGGAATGGTATCAAATACATTAACCACATGGTTTCCATGGTTTCCAGGTGTTTGATGCCATTCCATTAGCTCTATTCCAGCCATTTGCTCTTATTGCAGCCTCCACTGCAGCAAAGGGTGGAGAAGAAAAGCTACAAGTTATATGCAAGGAAACCATGAATGAAGTCAAGCCAACCTGCCGGTTCCAAGTGGGGAAGAGCATCTGCTTTCTTTTTCAAATAGAAATAACAGCATTCTCCATGCACCTTAATTGATACATTTATAAAACCTAAATAAATTAGTAATCCGTCTGGAGAAGTGGATTGTAAAAGCAGCCATATGGAAGCAAACTGAAAATCATATCACCATGAAATGAATTGTGGCCACATTGAAATAGGACAAAAATAGCTGTGCCATTCCGATTTTAATTTGCGTGCCCTTGTGATTTTCTTGGATGACATTTGGAGACCCAAGCTGATGGGCTGAAACTGCCGAGTTGATGTACGCGTTTTAGAATGGTTGGATTATACGCCCGGGTTTTTCTGTTTTATTTTACAATTTGTATCATGTTAAACATTAGCCACTATCGTTAGCCACCATCAGTAATAACCACATATATTTATTTTTGCATCATTCCATTCCATTTACCTTTCTTTCCTCTGTCACGTCCTTGTGAATTGTTCCTGAGACTCGCTAGTAATATTGGATTATATTAGGCAAACGTTGTGCAATAATTGGGGGCCACGTAACGTAGCCTGTTTGCATCATTATAGAACTCAGTCCGCACATAGCAGGTTAAACCTGGAGCCTGGCGCACGGTTCAAGACGACTGGACCGTTGATGATTAGTGAGAATTAGGATGGATTTTATTGTTCAACCCTTATTGTACACTTTTTTTCTAACTTCAAATATTTCATGTATTGAACTTGACTATGACAACTTTCAGAATGAATCAAACCACTGTATTTTTTATTCATTAATATATTCTGTGCATAAAGGCTCTCCAAACAGTTTTTTTATTTTATTCGTACATAGGCTATTTCCTAACCGCCAAAATCTGCCTAAATTATCTACAAGATCAAAGTATTTTTAAATCTACCAGTTGGTTCTGAAACTGAAACAAATATACATAGATGGCTGTCTTTCATTGATTCCTACGGTATATTCTGTATTTAACGGGATGGTTTAAGATACATGTACTGAAAACCCCAATGAATAAAAATTCACGAGAAAATCTGTTGGCCAGAAAGTGGTTTTCAGTGGTTGAATGACATTTATTCAGAGCGCGCAAGGTAGCCACACCGGCAGAGGCAACTGAATAAATTAAGTCTGAATACCAAATACTGAGAAGTGTTTAGGAAAAACATACATTTATAAATCGGTATCGGGGCCCTACATGAGTTACATTCACTTGAGTGTGCTGCACCACCAACATCACAATATAATATCTAACTTATCAAACATCAAGCAAGGCTCCAGATAAGTATTACACTCTAATACAAATGGAAAAGGCAATATCCGATTACATATAACCCAATATCCATATGGTGATGTGGATCATTTGTTTTATATTGAATCGGAGAGACCGTATGAATGAATACCTCAGCTGGACGAATAGTCAGACATGGCAGACATTGTTTACTGTAGTCTAGCGCTGAGGTAGCCCAAAAGACCGGCAGATGGCGATATTGAGTCGTTTCATCTCTGAGGCAGACTGCAGGGGTAGCATAGCTGGAGGCATTCTGGCCGAGCCAAGCACGTCAGACATCAGGCATGAGATGTCAAGAGGAGGAGATCTCAGGGGGCGAAGTGGTGTACTCTCACTCTGACTGGTCCTTCATTATTCTGTCACTGAAACTGTAACTGTGCTGCAGGCTACTACCACATCGCTGCTATTGCAGTACCTTACATGTACCATCATACACTTTTCAGTTTGATACTGTACATCTTAAATATCTGTTATACATCATTTCAAATTACATCTATTGGCAACCCCTAGTTACCTTACAACAACAAAAGACAATACAAACAAACACATGTAACACAAATATATAAATATATATTTTCACTCATCATGTACATCATAGAAAATGCATAAAATTGTAGTCCTGTGATTTATATGACTTTCTTGCAGTATCTATGTTCTTACACAATAATTATGTTTTACACATTTTCTTAAAACAAATGTTTAAATGTGTCCTCAAAAAGTAACAAAAAATTAAATACACTAAAAGAAAACCAACAAGACACAGAAGAAACGACATAGCCTATAGCTCTGCCACCTCGTCAAAGAGAGAAACACTACCAAAGATGGTAGATGGTGATTATGCTGCCTCTTCGTTCTAATCTTCACAGCTTCATCACAGCATGAGGAATACATGGGAGAACCTATTCAACTGAATGAGAGACAAGCCCATTCATGGTTGACAGCAGCAGATCCTCTCTAGGTAGATTGACTGAAAGCGTACTGGCAGACGTCTATAACACTTCAGGACATCTTCAGGACATTTATTCATACAGCCTTCGTACTTCCATTGACCCAACAGTCTCTTTATACACCAGATAGACAACCCCGTATCCGGGGTAACGTTCTAGTGTATTGTAGATCAGGTTTATTCATTGGGCGATATTCCCCAGTATCAAATCTGTTAGGTCTACTATCAGGCCTCCCTTGTAAAATAGATTATTATCTGAATGAGACAATATTTAAATGTAAAGGCCCCCCTCTTATCAGGATTTGCTCTTCAGGGTGGGTCCGATAGTCTTTTTAGTCTTTGTGACAGGTTGAGTTGGCTTGGGTTTAGGGACCACAGTCTTTTTGGGTTTTGGCTGTAAAGACTTGAGTCCAAGGATCTCACAGTACTTGTTGCACAGATGCAAGGCTTTGAACTGATCAATGAATGACGTGGCACAGTTTCCCTTGAACCCCTTGTATCTAGAGAACAAACAAAAAAACAGACATTGCACGTGGTTTGTGAGGCACAATACACACAGAGGTGATTTAAACCATCAGGTTTTGTATTGTATTTATTTTTGCAATACTCACCCTTTCTTACACGTGGCTATTCCAACATCTGTCAATCTCATGCCAACTCCTACAATGAAACGAGAGAAATCAATCAATCAATCAATCATTCAAGTTATTTCTAAAGCCCTTTTTATACCAGCTGTTGTGACACATGCTTCTACAGTAAATATAATATTTATATTTCTAATCTCCTACTTTCTTTGCACTGCTGTTAAGCACAGTAGCCAGACTGGACCTTGGCTCACTGTGCAGATGCAGTAACCTACCTTGCATGTCAGTGACGAGCAGGTTACCCTCAGTCTTGTGGTAGACCCAGTGCTGGAAGGTACAACACTTCTGTCCTGCCTCTGAGTCATTCCTCTTTAGGTTGATCTCCTTCCCGTCCCGAACAGAGTACTTGACAAACTCCCCCATCAGCTCCTCTTCCAGGGTGGCATACGGGATGTCGTTAGACGGACGGTGGACCAGGTATATTGGTATAATCCTGGGGGGGGGGGGGGGGGAGAGGAAACAGGAAGGTTACTGTTTTGCATATTTCACAAAAATGTCATGTTTTTGCTGTAACAGAGAGATTGGAACACAAAGTGAGCTGGAGTGAAGTTCAGGGGTTAAATTGAGTGGGACACAAGGACACAACGGCAGGAGAAGAGATGGCATCTAGGAATTGACACTGGGATTTGCAGGCCCACACCCCACCAGACGATGATGTGCCAGCGATGACATCATACTCACTCTGGAACCTCTCCGAAGGCATCCTGTGTCTGGGCCACGGCTGTCCAGACCTTGATGTACTCTCTGGCTGTGTTCTGAACATGGCACTCCTGGAATCACACAATACACAAAATCTGAGCAGTTCTGCTGATGGTTACAACAGGGTTCAGGAAGGGACTGAATTGAAATGAAACCCTGGGTCAGAGTATTACACAATGTCAAACAGTGAGAGCAACTGTTTTTCTGACCCTAACCGTACCTCTGACCCTGTGTCTGGTGATATCAAGGTAAATAAACCCTCACCTCCACGGCCAGGTTATAGTTCTTCTGAACCAACTCCTCGTTGTTCTGTGTCCCGTAGCTGATAGCATTGTGTACCTTGAGCACACAGTGGTGGCCCTGGGTGAAGACAGGCACCATACCGGCCTTGAGCCTGGTCCGGAAGGCCCTTCGGTGCATACCCTCTCCAAAGTGTTCCTTCTCTGTCACCAGACTGGCTGGCTGGTTCTTATCAAAATACTGCTCTGACAGGAAGTCCTCTTTGAACAACAGACAGGAACATTTCACATCCTCCTCTTCGCCTACTAGCTCAGTGGGAGCAGCTGAGGTAGAGAGAGGAACACAGTCATTCAGAAAGAGCCTTTAACATAGCATAACATATTTCGATGCTTCCACAATGAATGACCTCTGAACTTTTATTACCTAACACCTTGTCTCAGATGTATACTGTATATCAAACTGAAATTCAGCATTAGATCGCTACTCACCTGTGATGTTTTTCTGGGGATTAGCCAGGATGACAATGTCACTCAGCACTATGAAAGAGACAGACAGAAACAGTGGGGGCTGTTAACTTCCAAATTATGTTTGTATTTTGCTGTTTTTATTGTGAGAGCCCTGTGGAGTAAGATTTCCAATATATTCATTGCACATGGCAAATAAAACCAGAAATTTGAAACTTGGATGTGAGTGTGATGTATGACGTGTCTTACCCTCGTAGGTGAGGAGGTAGTCTAACGTGTCTTACCCTCGAAGGTGAGGAGGTAGTTTAACGTGTCTTACCCTCGTAGGTGAGGAGGTAGTCTAACGTGTCTTACCCTCGAAGGTGAGGAGGTAGTTTAACGTGTCTTACCCTCGTAGGTGAGGAGGTAGTCTAACGTGTCTTATCCTCATAGGTGAGGAGGTAGTCTAACGTGTCTTATCCTCATAGATGAGGAGGTAGTCTAACGTGTCTTACCCTCGAAGGTGAGGAGGTAGTTTAACGTGTCTTACCCTCGAAGGTGAGGAGGTAGTCTAACGTGTCTTACCCTCGCAGATGAGGAGGTAGTCTAACGTGTCTTATCCTCATAGGTGAGGAGGTAGTCTAACGTGTCTTATCCTCGTAGGTGAGGAGGTAGTCTAACCTGTCTTACCCTCGTAGGTGAGGAGGTAGTCTAACGTGTCTTACCCTCGTAGGTGGGGAGGTAGTCTAACGTGTCTTACCCTCATAGGTGGGGAGGTAGTCTAACATGTCTTACCCTCGTAGGTGGGGAGGTAGTCTAACATGTCTTACCCTTGTAGGTGAGGAGGTAGTCTAACGTGTCTTACCCTCGTAGGTGAGGAGGTAGTCCAGGATGACAGAGCCATGGGAACAGAGGAGACTACAGCGGTACTTCCCCAGATCTTTATTGGAGGCCTTGGTGATGGTGAGACACACTCTGCTCTCATCTCCAGCACTACACAGAGCAGAAAGGAGAGAATAAACCTTGAATCATTATTCTATATTAACATAATCTATTCATACTAAGGCTTGTTCTCCAGTGTTTCCCAACCAGGGGTTCTATGAGACCATAGGCTCACTGGTGAAATGCATATGAGGGGGTACTTCAGGTGTATTCTGTGCAGAGTAAAACTCAGTTGGTAGTACATTAATCGAAAAAGGTAGGAAACCCCTGCTCTATTAAACAACCCTGATGAAGGCAGCTTGTGGACAAAACATTGATTCATTAATGAATAATGAAAGTGTTCTATTGACAGTGATAAGAGAGTAACTGAAGGCTATATTCCTTTCATTTCTTGGTCCCTGTTCAAAACATACACCTGACTCAACGTACACCTGACTCAGCATACACCTGACTCAGCATACACCTGACTCAGCATACACCTGACTCAACGTACACCTGACTCAGCATACACCTGACTCAACGTACACCTGACTCAACGTACACCTGACTCAGCATACACCTGACTCAACATACACCTGACTCAACGTACACCTGACTCAACGTACACCTGACTCAGCATACACCTGACTCAACGTACACCTGACTCAGCATACACCTGACTCAACGTACACCTGACTCAGCATACACCTGACTCAACGTACACCTGACTCAGCATACACCTGACTCAACAATATATATCTGCATACACCTGACTGAACGTACTTCTGACTCAACGTACACCTGAATCAGCATACACCTGACTCAACATACACCTGACTCAACATACACCTGACTCAACGTACATCTGACTCAACGTACACCTGACTCAACATACACCTGACTCAACATACACCTGACTCAACATACACCTGACTCAACATACTCCTGACTCAACGTACACCTGACTCAACGTACACCTGACTCAATGTACACCTGACTCAACGTACTTCTGACTCAACGTACACCTGAATCAGCATAACCTGACTCAACATACACCTGTCTCAACATACACCAGACTCAACGTACACCTGACTCAACGTACACCTGACTCAACGTACTTCTGACTCAACGTACACCTGAATCAGCATACACCTGACTCAACATACACCTGACTCAACATACACCTGACTCAACATACTCCTGACTCAACATACACCTGACTCAACATACTCCTGACTCAACGTACACCTGACTCAACGTACACCTGACTCAACATACACCTGACTCAACATACACCTGACTCAACATACTCCTGACTCAACGTACACCTGACTCAACGTACACCTGACTCAACATACACCTGACTCAACATACTCCTGACTCAACGTACACCTGACTCAACGTACACCTGACTCAACATACACCTGACTCAACATACACCTGACTCAACGTACACCTGACTCAACATACTCCTGACTCAACATACACCTGGCTCAACATACTCCTGACTCAACGTACACCTGACTCAACATACACCTGATCAGCATACACCTGCCTCAACATACGTGTTGACTCACTTTCACTCTTTATACATTTTTCAACAATGTTATTTCTAAAAGTTGTATTATGTAAGTAGAGACAGATAATATTACACAATAATCGTGACTGGCCGTATTCCAACTAAGTGGAGATTTCTGGAACAATAACGACGATATTGCACCTGATGCACAGTTGAATCATAGAGTTATATAAAAACTGAACCTTCCTCCCACTCACGGCTGAATCATCATCATCACACATTGATGGGTTAATATCTGCCAAATATATTGCTACAGTAACCTACACTGAGAGAGAGCAACACCAAGTGGACTTTCAAATAGTGGCGTGTCTCCCAAACCTCTCGTGGAGTACCCTCTGCTGTGATCTATACCATTACTATAATAGTACACTAAATCAACTGAGCCAACTAATAGTCAACCCTTTAATTAGTAGGATCAGGTACAGCTAGTTGGATCAGGTGTAGTTAGTTGGATCAGGTGTAGCTAGTTGGATCAGGTGTAGCTAGTTGGATCAGGTGTAGCTAGTTGGATCAGGTGTAGTTAGTTGGATCAGGTGTAGCTAGTTGGATCAGGTGTAGCTAGTTGGATCAGGTGTAGTTAGTTGGAACAGGTGTAGCTAGTTGGATCAGGTGTAGTTAGTTGGATCAGGTGTAGCTAGTTGGATCAGGTGTAGCTAGTTGGATCAGGTGTAGCTAGTTGGATCAGGTGTAGTTAGTTGGAACAGGTGTAGCTAGTTGCATCTGGTGTAGTTAGTTGGAACAGGTGTAGCTAGTTGGATCAGGTGTAGTTAGTTGGATCAGGTGTAGCTAGTTGGATCAGGTGTAGTTAGTTGGATCAGGTGTAGCTAGTTGGATCAGGTGTAGCTAGTTGGATCAGGTGTAGCTAGTTGGATCAGGTGTAGTTAGTTGGAACAGGTGTAGCTAGTTGCATCTGGTGTAGTTAGTTGGAACAGGTGTAGTTAGTTGGATCAGGTGTAGTTAGTTGGAACAGGTGTAGCTAGTTGGAACAGGTGTAGTTAGTTGCATATGGTGTAGCTAGTTGGATCATGTGTAGCTAGTTGGATCAGGTGTAGTTAGTTGGATCAGGTGTAGTTAGTTGGATCAGGTGTAGTTAGTTGGATCAGGTGTAGCTAGTTGGATCAGGTGTAGTTATTTGGATCAGGTGTAGTTAGTTGGATCAGGTGTAGCTAGTTGGATCAGGTGTAGCTAGTTGGATCAGGTGTAGCTAGTTGGATCAGGTGTAGTTAGTTGGATCAGGTGTAGCTAGTTGGATCAGGTGTAGCTAGTTGGATCAGGTGTAGTTAGTTGGATCAGGTGTAGCTAGTTGGATCAGGTGTAGCTAGTTGGATCAGGTGTAGCTAGTTGGATCAGGTGTAGTTAGTTGGAACAGGTGTAGCTAGTTGCATCTGGTGTAGTTAGTTGGAACAGGTGTAGCTAGTTGGATCAGGTGTAGTTAGTTGGATCAGGTGTAGCTAGTTGGATCAGGTGTAGTTAGTTGGATCAGGTGTAGCTAGTTGGATCAGGTGTAGCTAGTTGGATCAGGTGTAGCTAGTTGGATCAGGTGTAGTTAGTTGGAACAGGTGTAGCTAGTTGCATCTGGTGTAGTTAGTTGGAACAGGTGTAGTTAGTTGGATCAGGTGTAGTTAGTTGGAACAGGTGTAGCTAGTTGGAACAGGTGTAGTTAGTTGCATATGGTGTAGCTAGTTGGCTCATGTGTAGCTAGTTGGATCAGGTGTAGTTAGTTGGATCAGGTGTAGTTAGTTGGATCAGGTGTAGTTAGTTGGATCAGGTGTAGCTAGTTGGATCAGGTGTAGTTATTTGGATCAGGTGTAGTTAGTTGGATCAGGTGTAGCTAGTTGGATCAGGTGTAGTTAGTTGGATCAGGTGTAGCTAGTTGGATCAGGTGTAGCTAGTTGGATCAGGTGTAGCTAGTTGGATCAGGTGTAGTTAGTTGGAACAGGTGTAGCTAGTTGCATCTGGTGTAGTTAGTTGGAACAGGTGTAGTTAGTTGGATCAGGTGTAGTTAGTTGGAACAGGTGTAGCTAGTTGGAACAGGTGTAGTTAGTTGCATATGGTGTAGCTAGTTGGATCATGTGTAGCTAGTTGGATCAGGTGTAGTTAGTTGGATCAGGTGTAGTTAGTTGGATCAGGTGTAGTTAGTTGGATCAGGTGTAGCTAGTTGGATCAGGTGTAGTTATTTGGATCAGGTGTAGTTAGTTGGATCAGGTGTAGCTAGTTGGATCAGGTGTAGTTAGTTGGATCAGGTGTAGCTAGTTGGATCAGGTGTAGCTAGTTGGATCAGGTGTAGTTAGTTGGATCAGGTGTAGTTAGTTGGATCAGGTGTAGCTAGTTGGATCAGGTGTAGCTAGTTGGATCAGGTGTAGCTAGTTGGATCAGGTGTAGTTAGTTGCATCTGGTGTAGCTAGTTGGATCAGGTGTAGTTAGTTGGATCAGGTGTAGCTAGTTGGATCAGGTGTAGCTAGTTGGATCAGGTGTAGCTAGTTGGATCAGGTGTAGTTAGTTGGAACAGGTGTAGCTAGTTGGATCAGGTGTAGTTAGTTGGAACAGGTGTAGTTAGTTGCATATGGTGTAGCTAGTTGGAACAGGTGTAGTTAGTTGGAACAGGTGTAGCTAGTTGGATCTGGTGTAGCTAGTTGGATCAGGTGTAGTTAGTTGGAACAGGTGTAGCTAGTTGGATCAGGTGTAGTTAGTTGCATATGGTGTAGCTAGTTGGATCAGGTGTAGCTAGTTGGATCAGGTGTAGTTAGTTGGAACAGGTGTAGCTAGTTGGATCTGGTGTAGCTAGTTGGATCAGGTGTAGTTAGTTGGAACAGGTGTAGCTAGTTGGATCAGGTGTAGTTAGTTGGAACAGGTGTAGCTAGTTGGATCAGGTGTAGTTAGTTGCATATGGTGTAGCTAGTTGGATCAGGTGTAGCTAGTTGGATCAGGTGTAGTTAGTTGGAACAGGTGTAGCTAGTTGGATCTGGTGTAGCTAGTTGGATCAGGTGTAGCTAGTTGGATCAGGTGTAGTTAGTTGGAACAGGTGTAGTTAGTTGGAACAGGTGTAGTTAGTTGGATCAGGTGTAGCTAGCTGGATTGGTGTACCTAGCTGGATATGGTGTAGCTAGTTGGATCTGGTGTAGCTAGTTGGATCTGGTGTAGCTAGTTGGATCTGGTGTAGCTAGTTGGATCTGGTGTAGCTAGTACAGAGCATTCGGAAAGTATTCAGACCCCTTCCCTTTTTCCACATTTTGTTACGTTACAGCCTTAGTTTTAAATGGATTAAATAAATAATCTTATTCATCAATCTACACACAATACCCCATAGTTAGAAACTTTTGCAAAAGTATTAAAAATAAAAACAGAAATACCTTATTTACATAAGTATTGCTATGAGATTCGAAATGGAGCTTAGGCCCTGTTTCCATTGACCATCCTTGAGATGTTTCTACAACTTGATTGGAGTCAACCTGTGGTACATTCAATTGATTGGAGATGATTTGGAAAGGCACACACCTGTCCATATAAGGTCCCACAGTTGACAATGCATGCCAGAGCAAAAACCAAGCCATGAGATTGAAGGAATTGTCCGTAGAGCTCAGAGACAGGATTGTGTCGAGGCACAGGTCTGGGGAAGAGTACCAAAACATTTCTGCAGCATTGAAGGTCCCCAAGAACACAGTGGCTTCCATCATTCTGAAATGGAAGAAGTTTGGAACCACCAAGATTCTTCCTAGAGCTGGCTGCCTGGCCAAATTGAGCAATTGGGAGAGAAGGGCCTCTGTCAGGGAGGTGACCAAGAACACAATGGTCACTCTGACAGAACTCCAGAGTCCCTCTGTGGAGATGGGAGAACCTTCCAGAAGTACAACAATCTCTGCACTCCACCAAATCAGGCCTTTATGGTAGAGTGGCCAGATGGAAGCCACTCCTCAGTAAAAGGCACGACAGCCCGCTTGGAGTTTGCCCAAAGGCACCTAAAGGACTCTGACCATGAGAAACAAGATTCTCTGATCTGATGAAACCAAGATTAAACTCTTTGGCCTGAATGCCAAGCGTCACGTCTGGAGGAAAACTGGTACCATCCCTACGGGGAAGCATGATGGTGGCAGCATCATGCTGTGGGGATGTTTTTCAGCAGCAGAGACTGAGAGACTAGTCAGGATCGAGGGAAAGGTGAATGGAGCAAAGTACAGAGAGATCCTTGATGAAAACCTGCTCCAGAGCGCTCAGGAACTCAGACTGGGGTGAAGGTTCACCTTCCAACAGGACAACGACCCTAAGCACACAGCCAAGACAACGAAGAAGTGGCTTCAGGACAGGTCTCAGAATGTCCTTGATTGGCCCAGCCAGAGCCTGGACTTGAACCCGATCGAACATCTCTGGAGAGACCTGAAAATAGCTGTGTAGTGAGGCTCCCCAGCCAACCTGACAAGCTTGTAGCGTCATACTCAAGAAGACTCAAGGCTTTAATCTCTGCCAAAGGTGCTTCAACAAAGTACTAAGTAAAAGGTCTGAATACTTATGTCTCCCAGAACTGGGCAAACATTTACTAAACATTTAGCAAACATTTCTAAAAAAACAAAGAAGGGTTTTGCTTAGTCATTATGGGGTGTTGTGTGTAGATTGATGAGGGAAAAACAACAACAATTTAATCAATTTTAGAATAAGTCTGTAACGTAACAAAATGTGTAAAAAGTCAAGAGGTCTGAACACTTTCCGAATGCGTTGTAAGTACTGAAATGTATCAAATAAATGGAATGTCTAGGAGTATTAAATAAGATATTTGAGAAACACTGAAATATGGTAACGGGGTAGGGTAACTAGCTCTCCCATAGGAACATTTAAGGGCATGGACAATATAATATAGTGTCAAATCAAATCAGGACTTGTACCTTCTCTTGATCTCAGCCAACACTGTCCCATCTCTGGTCCAGGTGACAGTGTAGTCAGTAAAGACAGCCGTGAACTGACACCCTAGACTGAGACTCTGAGGATCGCCACTGACAGGCACGGCCTGGATCCGTTGCACCACTCTGGGCACTGGAAAAAAATATACACATATGTCTAAGAATTACACAGAAAATGTATATTATCGTTAATAATCATTTTAGAGTAGTTATCATAACATTAGACATGGGCTCAAATAGATGTATTGTTTTCTTTCAAATAGATAACCTGCGTAATCGAACCAATTGAATTGTTTCAAGTGCAAATCATGCCCATGTGGCGCTCCAAGTAGGCTCAATCAAACGCTCTACGTATTTGAAAGAAAACAAATACCATTTGAACCCAGGTCGGTGTAATAGTAGTGTATCCTGCAGTGCATTCCCACCTTCTTTTGGTGCATGATGTGTTCTCTGCTTCAGTACATCGCTGTAGGCCTTCCTACGAGTCGTCTCAACAGCAGCCTTGGGTTCGTGTTTACCAAACTTGTCCTCAGACAGACGGCGACGCTTGATGACATCATCATTGGGCTGCTGGCCAATGGGGATGGTAGACTGGGGCACCTTGGAGGAAGGGTCACTCACTGTGGCACCTTGGCTGATGACAGAAGCGTCAACCAGAGATTTCACACCAGGTTGTTTCTGAGCGCTGTCTGAATGAACACTGTCCATCTTACAAGGCAGAGCTGCTGTGGTCTTATCTTTGGTTTTCCCAGCCTTGGCTCCAAATTTGGCAACAAAGGTGTCTATTTTCCCATTGGTAGCAGTCTTCTGTTTAGCCCTGTTCTCCACCTCAACCAGGGAGTCTATCCCCTCGCTCTTCACTGATGCATTCTGGGAGTGTTTCCCAGAGTGTTTCTTCTTCTTCCCGTGGGCGTGGCCTTTGGTGCTAACATTCTCTGTTATGACGATAGTCTCTTTGACAGTCACAGGTCCATCGTCGCCATCCTCGCGCGTTGTTAGGGGATCACATTTAATGTTAGATCCGAGCGGTAGGTTCTCTTGTGTTTTGGAGGTTGGTGGGGCCAGATGGTGAACCACAGCTGGCTTGTCTTTCTTGGAGAGTGTTCTGGTTTTATGAGGCATCTTGGAGCCTTTCTTTACGTCTGCTGTAACACAGTGGTTGGGTTCTTTATTTCTGTCTGATTGTATTTGTTTCAACAAGGACGTTCTGGAGTCTAGAGGGTTCTCCTGGTCTAGAGTGAAGTATGCAACACGCTTCTTCTCTGAGATCATCAAGTGATCACCGGTCACAATGATATAGTTGGAGAGTTCTTTACCGAGGGAGCTGACCTCGTGTGGGACTGGGATGTTTTTCTTTCTGTCAAGAGACCAAGATGATGTTGATTCCTCACTTGACGAAGACGATGCTGGAATGTCCCTGTTCAGATTCTGACCGGAGCAAACGGTCAACTTTCCACCCTTGTCCTCTGATGTTGTATCTCTAGAACCCGTATTCCTCTTTGTTTTCGTCAACAACAGTTTTTCCTCTTTGTTTACCACAGGTGTCTTCTTATCAATCTTCCCTCGGAAACAGGCGGGCAAAACGGGCAGTCGGGGCACATTAGATTGTATAAACCCACAGCTCTGACCTCGCTGCTCATTGAGCAGTGATCTCTTAGGACTGGCTTGGACGGTATCCCCTTCCAAAGCGCTGTTCGTCCGGCAAAAGAGAGATCGGCCCACACTGAGACTCAGGGGAGCTAAAGGCATAACAGGCATTAAAAATGGCGGATTCCCCCACTGTGGCCTCTTCCCCTCCGTCTCCTGGAGATCCTTCCTGTCTGTGTTGGGGGACACATGTATGTCCGCCTTAATGCCTCGGGACGTTGCGTCTCTGTCAGAGTCTGTGGTACATTGAAACTTCTTAAATGCCTGTGGATGTCTCTTGTCGCCACACAGATGCTCCGCCTGATGTGCCTTGCTACTGGAAGGGTAACCGGGGACGCTCACCGACCCATAACTTCTCTCTTCATCTTCCCCCTCAATGAACAAGCCGCCCAGCTGGGAGACGCTGTTTTCTGTCACATTTTGCACTGCATCTCTAAGGTGCTACATGGGGAGAAATAAACAACGTTTTGAATGGTTGAATAGTCACCAGAAGGTGTAGGCAGAGATCGGCCCTAATGTATGTGCTCTCTGTCATCTGGATCTGCATGACAAATGGTCCAGGAACACAAGGAAATCACAAAGGACAATACCCAACTTGTGTCTGGACCAGGTGAACTCTGATGCTATCTATATGGATACACGATCTCTGTGGTAACTGTTCACTGAGGATAACTCTGATGCTATCTATATGGATATACGATCTCTGTGGTAACTGTTCACTGAGGATAACTCTGATGCTATCTATATGGATATACGATCTCTGTGGTAACTGTTCACTGAGGATAACTCTGATGCTATCTATATGGATATACGATCTCTGTGGTAACTGTTCACTGAGGATAACTCTGATGCTATCTATATGGATATACGATCTCTGTGGTAACTGTTCACTTATTAAATACACTTGTATTTAGAATTCCATTCTCAGACATTTCTTTAATATCTATTTCTGTGTTCTTGCACATTGCTATTTATCTTGATGGAGTCAGATTAACCATTTAAAAGGTTAATTGCTTAATCTTATTACGAGTCACATGCAATATATATATAATATACTGTATATTTTTTTTAACCTTTAATGAGAACTAATTCTTATTTTCAATGACGGCCTAGGAACAGTGGGTTAACTGCCTGTTCAGGGGCAAAACGACAGATTTGTACCATGTCAGCTCAGGGGTTTGAAATTGCAACCTTCCGGTTACTAGTCCAACTCTCTAACCACTAGGCTACCCTGCCGCCCCAAATATTACTGCCCACTACACACATTAATATTGAAAGTTTCAATATGCAAAGATTCAAAAGACATTAAATAGTATAAACATGTTCAGAAAAGTCGTAAGTTAGTAGCAGG
This sequence comes from Oncorhynchus mykiss, assembly GCF_057628025.1. Taxonomy (NCBI): domain Eukaryota; kingdom Metazoa; phylum Chordata; class Actinopteri; order Salmoniformes; family Salmonidae; genus Oncorhynchus; species Oncorhynchus mykiss. The sequence continues at coordinate 10,345,700 of NC_143033.1, read as the reverse complement.
TTAGACAATAAAGAAGGATAATTATTGTTCCCGAAGACATCTATCTAAAACATACTTATTTCTCATATATTTGTTGTCATAGATTGTCGTAAACATATCTTGCTGTACAACAACTTGCATTATGTTGATCAGAGTCAACAGCCTTACATATAACTTACTGTAAATGTGGGAGTGGTCTGGTCTATAGCACTGTTATGGGCAGTGCACTATTAACTGTGCAACTCAAAATGTTTAAGCCAATCAGTGTCCCTTTATTCTCCCAGGCCTTTAACCCAGTGAGTGAGCTTTGTTAGACTGCTCTGAAGGTGTGTGTGTGTGTGTGTGTGTGTGTGTGTGTGTGTGTGTGTGTGTGTGTGCGTGTGTGTTGTGTGTGAGAGAGAGAGTACGGGTGAAGAGAGTCTTGTTACACTCCTTAGCTGTGCATCCATCCTAGGGAGCGTGCTATTATCATCAAACACCAACTAAAATTAGCGATGCCATTTCTGTTCTGTCTATCTGAGTTTTTTCTAGGCCTCTCATTTCCTTAGACCACTTCACAGGGCCAGCTGTCTCAGTCTCAGAGCTACAGTAGGCTCCCGGAGCTAGGCTCTCAGAGCTCCCCGAGCTCCCCGAGCTAACCTCCCAGAGCTAGGCTCCCAGAGCTATCCGAGAGCTATCCTCCCAGAGCTAGCCGAGAGCTATCCTCCCAGAGCTAGGCTCCCAGAGCTAGCCGAGAGCTATCCTCCCAGAGCTAGGCGAGCGCTATCCTCCCAGAGCTAGGCTCCCAGAGCTAGCCGAGAGCTATCCTCTAAGAGCTAGGCTCCCAGAGCTAGCCGAGAGCTATCCTCCCAGAGCTAGGCGAGAGCTATCCTCCCAGAGTTAGGCTCCCAGAGCTAGCCGAGAGCTTTCCTCTAAGAGCTAGTCTCCCAGAGCTAGCTGAGAGCTATCCTCCCAGAGCTAGTCTCCCAAAGCTAGCCGAGAGCTATCCTCCCAGAGCTAGTCGAGAGCTATCCTCCCAGAGCTAGTCTCCCAGAGCTAGCCGAGAGCTATCCTCCCAGAGCTAGCCCAGAACTAGGCTCCCAGAGCTAGCCCAGAGCTAGGCTTCCAGAGCTAGCCCAGAGCTAACCTCCCAGAGCTAGCCCAGAGCTAGGCCCCCAGAGCTAGCCCAGAGCTAACCTCCCAGAGCTAGCCCAGGGCTAACCTCCCAGAGCTAGCTCAGAGCTAGACTCCCAGAGCTTGCCCAGAGCTAGGCTCCCAGAGCTAGCCCAGAGCTAGGCTTCTAGAGCTAGCCCAGAGCTAGTGTCCCAGAGCTAGCCCAGAACTAGGCTCTCACATGAGAAATCAAGGAACAGATACTACCTAACAACCCTTCCACATCTGACTCAGTCAGGGCGAATAAACCAACATACTGTAGCGACCAGGGTGGCTTGGCTGTTTCAGACCACCTTCAGTCCTCAGTCAGACTACGTGCCACTGGCTACAGAATAGTGCTCTGCCCTACATAAGAGCTTCCTATACTCTCTCTCTCTCTCTCTCTCTCTCTCTCTCTCTCTCTCTCTCTCTCTCTCTCTCTCTCTCTCTCTCTCTCTCTCTCTCTCTCTCTCTCTCTCTCTCTCTCTCTCAGTGCTTGGCTGGCTGTGAAGGTATGGAATACTGAACGTTGTGATGATGTTTCAGGTTGCAGTGTAATTGATGTTGTGGACTATTATTAGTACATGATAAAGGTGAGTGTCGCCTCAGGGTTAGTTTCTGACCGACAGAAAGACATAACTCTAGTGAAAGTGTGTGTGTCAGTACAATGCCGCTGTTGCGTCCTTGGGTTAGGAAGTCTAAAAAACATACTTTCTCCATCTCGAAAAATGTAATGATTTCACAGAAATAACCAAATATTCAGTGAATTCAAATATTCAACTGCACGACCATTCAGTTGTAAACAAAAAAAATCCACTGCTGTTGATCAACTACCTCAGTATCTAAATCAAATAACATAATACACTTGAAATCTTACCTGGTTCTGAAATCTGCCAACACTGTCCTCTAGTAAATAACTGTCTCTCTTGTGGCTAATATCAATGTCTGTTTCCATTTCCAACACATCTCTCCCCACAGGCGCAGCACCCGAGGCGGATGAGGAAAAGGATGAGGAAAAGGATGAGGAAAAGGATGAGGAAAAGGATGAGGGCGGAGGAGCCAGCACCGCCTCAGTCGTATTGATCTCCAGCCCGTACAGTTTGGTGGTGGGAGAGGCCAGTGTGTCAGACGATGAACCCAGGTCTGAGTGGCTATCTGTGGGATAGGCAGAGCAGTCATCCTCAATGATCACCAGCTCTCCAACAGGCTCCTGATCTCCCTGCCCTGCTGATGATATACACCCGCTGTGGGACTCCTCTGTCTGGGTGTCTTCCCCTTCCCCTTCCCTGTCCTGGAGGCTACCCACTACCAGTAGCTCTTCTGGCCCAGCGAGGATGGGGCTCTCTGGGCTGGCTCTGGGCTCCACTGCCTGGTGTTGGATGGCCATGGGTGTCTGTGGATATGCTTGTGCTTGTCCCTGTTTCTGTGTGAGTGCAGCTGTTCCTGTAAAGTCTTCGGGTCGCGGTCCTCCTCCAGGGACTATGACAGCCCAGTCGGAGAACGTGCTATACCAGCTGTCAGTGGACACAGACCTATCAAAAGGTGGCACAGACAACGACTGGTCTGAATCACAGCCTCCCTGACCAATAGCAGCCTCCGTTCCCGGTAGGAAACCCGACTCCTTTGTGTTGTCCGGACATTCTGTGACACCGCTGCCTCTGATAGGATAAAGGCCCCACTCGTCCCCACCCAAAATAGCCCCTTCTTCCCCCTCCCCATCCTCAGCTGCCAGGGTCTGATACTGGCACGCGTCCAGCCACAACTCGTTAGGACTGTCATTGTTTTCCTCTGAGCGCTTTAAACTAGCTCCCTCTGTCCCATCATGTATCACACTAGTGATGCTATCACATAAGACCCAATAAGCATCAACAGGTGGTGATGTAGCATCATGATAGCCCGGTGCTAGTCCCTCTGACTGGGCCATGTCCTCTTTCTCTGTCCTAACATGGTGGTGGTGGTGGTGGTTTAAGAGTCCTGTCACCGGATCCTGGGTGACTAGCATTAAGACATGTGTGTCACAGTGACAGTCAGTCACATTGTCCTCCACTGTGTCATTTTTATGGGTAATCTGTCGCATCTGTCGCGTCTCCTGGATTAGGTTAAGTGTGTCGGGGTCAGTGACGCTGGCCTGGGTATTTGAGTGAGGGGGTATAGGTTCCATAGGGCCAACACTGATACCAATACCAACACCATGTATCCGTTTGTGACTGGGACAGGGGCGATGGGGGGCCACTGGCCCCTGTGGGGGGTGGATTAAGACAAGTGTGTCAGGGTCAGTGATGCTGTTCTCTGTCTGGGTATTTGGCTCAGGGGATATGGGCTCCATGAAGCCGGCACCTTCCATCCCTCTGGGGCCAAGGCTGGGGCTCGGACCTGGCCAGCAGTGGGGCTCTGGGCCCTGGGAGGTGGGTGCAGGTTTGAGCTGGGTGTCTGGGAGGGGTGGTATGGGTTCCGTAGAACAGAGCCTGTACATCCGTCTGCGGCTAAGGCTGGGGCAGGCTGGTGTCAGGGTGTCTGGCTCTAAGAGGGGTGGTATATCTTCCTCCATAGCGCCAATGTATCGAACGTGAGTCAGGCTCACAGTCAAAAGGGAATTTCCTATTGGGCCAACGGTTAAGAAGTTGGTTTCTCCCGTGGGAGAGCCGGATTTAGATCCCGCCCGCGACACCAACACAGTTCATACCTCTGGGGTTGGGGCAGCAGGAGGCCCCTGAGAGGTGGGTGCAGGCTGGGGTTGGGGCAGCAGGAGGCCCCTGAGAGGTGGGTGCAGGCTGGGGTTGGGGCAGCAGGAGGCCCCTGAGAGGTGGGTGCAGGCTGGGGTTGGGGCAGCAGGAGGCCCTTGAGAGGTGGGTGCAGGCTGGGGTTGGGGCAGTAGGAGGCCCCTGAGAGGTGGGTGCAGGCTGGGGTTGGGGCAGCAGGAGGCCCCTGAGAGATGGGTGCAGGCTGGGGTTGGGGCAGTAGGAGGTCACTGGGCCAACAGGTGGGTGCAGACTGGCGTCGAGGCTGGGCACTACACGGGTCTGTGGACCGGAGCTGGTTGTGGTGACACCAGCCCTTGTCGTTTAGATATTGTCCACCAAGAGCTAGTAACTACAACTTTCCTGTTCGACTGTTCCTTCCTCCATTCTACAGTACTGTCATCCACTCCGAATGGGTTTGTTCAGGAAGATCTGTGGAGTAAAATATGGATCTTATTACACAAAATAATACGACACCTTAAGTCTCTTAGGACCGATCCTAATCTCTTAAAGCTTGATAATAAATTACCATTGGAAAAGATAAGCAAGATAAGCAATATCCTACAACAGGGATCATCAGCTAGATTCAGACGCTGACCATTTTTTTTCTTGAGGAGATAATAAACCCCACCGTCTCCATCTAGCGGTCAATTAATCCACTATCTACCTCTAGATATCTCCCTCTAGCTGTCAAGAAACCCACTTTCTCCCTCTAGCTGTCATTACACCCACTATCTCCAGCATTCAATAAATCCACTATCTCCCTTTAGCTGTCAATAAACCCACTTTCTCCCTCTAGCTGTCATTACACCCACTATCTCCAGCATTCAATAAATCCACTATCTCCCTTTAGCTGTCAATAAACCCACTTTCTCCCTCTAGCTGTCATTACACCCACTATCTCCAGCATTCAATAAATCCACTATCTCCCTTTAGCTGTCAATAAACCCACTTTCTCCCTCTAGCTGTCATTACACCCACTATCTCCAGCATTCCATAAATCCACTATCTCCCTTTAGCTGTCAATAAACCTACTATCCTCATCTAGCTAACGCCCTCTAGTTATCTCTGTGTTGCTGTCTCCCTCGAGCTGTCAATAAATCCACTGTCTCCCTTTAGCTGTCAATAAACATCTATCTCCCTCTAGCTGTCAATAAATCCACCATCTCCTTTTAATGAAATCCCTCTAGCTATCTCCCTATAGCTGTCTCCCTCTAGATATCTCCCTGCAGCTATCTCCCTCTAGCTGTCAAAAAACACACTGTCTCCCTCTAACTGTCAAGAAACACACTGTCTCCCTCTAGCTGTCAAGAAACACACTGTCTCCCTCTAGCTGTCAATATACCCACTGTCTCCTTCACGAGATCAATAAACCCACTGTCTCCCTCCAGCTGTCAATAAACCCATTGTCTCCTTCTAGCTGTCAATAAACCCACTATCTCCCTCTAGCTATCTCTCTCTAGCTCTCAAAACACCCACTATCTCCCTCTAGCTGTCTCCCTCTTGCTATCTCCCTGTAGCTATCTCCACATAGCTAGAGGGAGATAGGATAATGGGTTTACTGACAGTTAAAGGGAGATAGCTATCAATACACCCACTATCTCCCTCAAGCGTTCTCCCTTTAACTGTCAGTAAACCCACTATCTCTCTAAAACTCTGTAGAAAGGCCAGAACCCACCTCGCACTAACAATCTCCATCAAGTTGTCAATAATCCCACTATCTCCCTCTAATTGTCAACAAACCCACTATTTCCCTCTAGCTGTCAATAAACCCACTATCTCCCTATAGCTATTTCCCTCTCACTGTCAATAAATCCACTCCCATCTCCCTTCAGCTGTCAATAAACCCTGTATCTCCCTCTAGCTGTCAATAAATCTGCCATCTCCATTTAGTCATCTCCCTCTAGCTGTCAATAAACCCACTGATTCCCTTTAGCTGTTAATAAACCACTATCTCCCTCTAGCTATCTCCATCTAGCTGTAAACCAAACAACTATCTACCGTTAGCTAGCGCCCTCTAGTTACCTCCTTCTAGCTATCACCCTCTAGCTGTCAATAACCCACTATCTCCCACTAGCTGCCAATAAACCCACTATCTCTGACTAGCAATATACCTATAGTTGTCAATAAACCAACTATCTTCCTCTAGCTGTCCAAAAACCCACTATCTCCATCTCATTGTCAATAAACCCACTATCATCCTTTAGCTGTCAATATACCCACTATCTCCCTCTAGCTATCTCCCTCTAGCTGTAAATAAACCCACCACATCTCTTTATCTGTCAATAAAACAATATCTCCCTCTAGCTATCTCCCTCTGACTATCTCACTCTAGCTGTCAATAAGCCCACTTTCTCCCTTTAACTATCTCCATATAGCTGTCAATACACCCACTATCTCCTTCTAGTTATATCCCTCTAGCTGTAAATAAACCCACTATCTCCCTGTAGCTATCTCCCTGTAGTTGTTAATAAACCTACTATCACCCTCTAGTTATATCCCCCTAGCTGTCAATTAATTAACTTTCTCTCTTTAACTATTTCCCTCTAGCGGTCTCCCTTTAGCTGTATCCCTCTAGCTATCTACCTCTAGCTAGCTCCCTCTAGCTTTCTCACACTAGCTGTCAATTAGCCAACTTTCTCCCTCTAACTATAGCCTATAGCTGTCAATAAACCCACTATCTTATTCTAGTTATCTCCCTCTACCTGTTAAATAAACCCACTATCTCCCTCTAACTGTCAATAAACCTACTATCTCTGTCTAGCTATCTACCTCTAGTTGTCAATAAACCCACTATCTCCCTCTAGCTGTCAATTATCCCACTTTCTCTCTCTAAATATATCCCTATAGCTGTCAATAAATCCACTATCTCCCTTCAGCTGTCAATAAACACACTGTCTCCCTCTAGCTATCTCCCTATAACTATCTGCATCTAGTTGTCAATAAAACCACAATCTCCTTCTAGCTATTTTCCTCTAGGTGTTAATAACACCCTATCTCCTCTAGCTATCTCCCTATGGCTGTCAAAAAAACACTATCTCCCTCTAGCTTTCTCCCTCTAGCTATGTGTCCCTCTAGCTATATCCCTATAGATATCTAACTCTAGCTATCTCCCTCCAGCTGTCAATACAGCCACTATCTCACTCTAGCTATTTCCCTTGAGCTATCACCCTATAGGTGTCCATAAACCCACTCCCTGTCTCCCTGTAACTATCTGCCACTAGTTGTTTATAAACCTACTATTACCCTCTAGCTATATCCCCATAGCTGTCAATTAATTCACTATCTCTCTTTTTCTATTTCAAACTAGCTATCTCCCTCTAGCTGTCTACTTCCAGCTGTCTCCCTCTAGCTGTCAACTTCCAGCTATCTTCCTCTAGCTGTCTCCCTCTAGCTGTCAACTTCTAGCTATCTCCCTCTAGCTGTCAACTTCTAGCTATCTCCCTCTAGCTGTCAACTTCTAGCTATCTCCCTCTAGCTGTCAACTTCTAGCTATCTCCCTCTAGCTGTCAACTTCTAGCTATCTTCCTCTAGCTGTCTCCCTCTAGCTGTCAACTTCTAGCTATCTCCCTCTAGCTATCTCCTTCTAGTTGTCAATAAACATAATATTTCCCTCCAGCTGTCAATAAACCCACTATCTCCCTCTAGCTGTCAATAAACCCACTATCTCCCTCTAGCTGTCAATAAACCCACTATCTCCCTCTAGCTGTCAATAAACCCACTATCTCCCTCTAGCTGTCAATAAACCCACTATCTCCCTCTAGCTGTCAATAAACCCACTATCTCCCTCTAGCTGTCAATAAACCCACTATCTCCCTCTAGCTGTCAATAAACCCACTATCTCCCTCTAGCTGTCAATAAACCCACTATCTCCCTCTAGCTGTCAATAAACCCACTATCTCCCTCTAGCTGTCAATAAACCCACTATCTCCCTCTAGCTGTCAATAAACCCACTATCTCCCTCTAGCTGTCAATAAATCCACTATCTCCCTTCAGCTCTCAATACACCCTCTCCTTTTAACTAAATCCCTCTAGCTATCTCCCTATAGCTGTCTCCCTCTAGATATCTCCCTGCAGTTATCTCCCTCTAGCTCTCAAGAAACACACTGTCTCCCTCTAGCTGTCAATAAACCCACTGTTTCCTTCTAGCTGTCAATAAACCCACTGTCTCCTTCCAGCTGTCAATAAACCCACTGTCTCCTTCTAGCTGTCAATAAACCCATGATCTCCCTCTAGCTATCTCCCTCTAGCTGTCAATAAACCCACTATCTCCCCCTAACTGTCTCCCTTTAACTGCCAGTAAACCCACTATCCTATCTCCCTCTAGCTGTCAATAAACCCACTATCTCCCTCTTGCTATCTCCCTGTAGCTATCTCCACATAGCTAGAGGGAGATAGTGGGTGTATTGACAGCTATGTGAAGATAGCTACAGGGAGATAGTGGATTTATTGACAGCTAGAGGGAGATAGGATAGTGGGTTTACTGACAGTTAAAGGGAGATAGCTAGAGGGAGATAGTGGGTGTATTGACAGCTATCTCCCTTTAACTGTCAGTAAACCCACTATCCTATCTCCCTCTAGCTTTCAAAAAACCCACTATCTCCCTGTAGCTATCTCCCTGTAGCTATCTCCCTATAGCTGTCAATAAACTCCATGTCTCCCTTTAGCTGTCAATAAACCCACTGTCTCCCTCTAGCTGTCTCCCGGTAGCTATCTCCCTGTAGCTATCTCCCTCTAGCTGTCAATAATCTCAATGTCTCACATTAGCTGTCAATAAACCCACTATCAATAAATCCACTCACTCCTTGTAGCTATCAGTAAACCCACTATATCCTTTAGCTATCTTCCTCTATCTGTCAATAAACCCACGATCTAATTCATATCTCCCTCTAGCTGTCAATAAACCTACTATCTCCCTCTAGCTGTTTCCCTCTAGCTATCAATAAACCTACTACTTTCCTCTGTCTGTCTCCCTTTAGCTATCACCCTCTAGCTGTCTCCATCTAGCTGTCAATAAATCCACTCTCTCCCTCCCTTTAGCTATCACCCTCTAGCTGTCTCCATCTAGCTGTCAATAAATCCACTATCTCCCTTTAGCTATCTCCCTCTAGCTGTCTCCCTCTTGCTATCTCCCTGTAGCTATCTCCCTCTAGCTATCACCCTCTAGTTGTCTCATCTAGCTGTAAATAAATCCACTATCTCCCTCTATCTATCTCCTCCTAGCTATGTCCCTCTAGCTGTCCCCCTCTTGCTATCTCCCTGTAGCTATCACCCTCTAGCGGTCAATAAATCCACAATCTCCCTCTATCTGTCAATAAACACACTATCTCCCTCTAGCTGTCAATAAATCCACAGTCTCCCTCTAGCTATCTTGTTTTAGCTGTCAATAAGCCCCTCTAGCTGTTGATTAACCTCTATCTCCCTCTCGCTTTCAAGACACGTATAAATGAGTAATCTGCTACTCTGAAAACAAATGATCTGTCTGCCTGTTGTACTGTATTTTTGGGATAACGAAGTGGGATTAAAATAGAATACTTAGTTGTGTTGGTCTGTGGTGGGGTTTGCAGTTTTTGAAACCTTTCTTTTGCTTCCATTGCAACAGACAAGCTCAATCAAGCACAGATAAAGTATACTGACAGTGACATTAGTGCTTGAGGGGGATGGCCCCTTTTTCTCCACCCTACCCTGCTCTGCACTGCACTGAGCTAAACTGTCCAGCTGGGTAGGTGTCTGGTGGCAGGGACTGTGGAAAAATACCAGTTCACCCATGTGCTGCATTAGTGTCATTCCAGTTTAGATGAAGGGCACCTTAGCCTGGACCTCAGCACTGTTGTTTAACAAGATATATCCACAGCTATTGACTAGCACAACACTTTCCATGACATTCTAAAACAAGACTTTCCAATCCTTCCAAACTAATCCCACCTGGCACTATTCAAGCTTTGATACGATGTAAACAGAGATAAATTATTAAAAATAGGATTGATTAAGCCTTCATTATGCATTGAATCAATTATCAAATCAAATCAAATATTATTTGTCACATGCTTCGTAAACAACAGGTGTTGACTAACAGTGAAATACTTATTTACCGGTTCTATCCCACAATACAGACAGAAAGAAAATATAAGCAATAGAAAAATAATAGCACAAGGAATAAATACACAATGAGTAATGATACTATGGCTATATATACAGGGAACCAGTACCGAGTCGATATGCAGGGGTACAAGGTCATATTTGATTTAACCTTTATTTAACTAGGCAAGTCAGTTAAGAACAAATTCGTATTTACAATGTCGGCCTAACCCGGACGACCCTGGGCCAATTGTGAGCCGCCCTATGGGACTCCCAATCACGGCCGGTTGTGATACAGCCCGGAATCAAACCAGGGTCTGTAGTGACAACTCTAGCCTTAGACCTCTGCTCCACTCGGGAGCCCCAAATGTACGTACATATATGTAGGGATGAAGTAACTAGGCAACAGAGTAAATTATAAACAGTAAAGAGGGCATAAAGGGTCAACTCAGATAGTCCAGGTAGCTGTTGGTTAACTACTTAACTAACTATTTAACAGTCTTATGGCTTGGGGGTAGCTGTTGGTTAACTACTTAACTAACTATTTATCAGTCTTATGGCTTGGGGGTAGAAGCTGTTCAGGGTCCTGTTGGTTAACTACTTAACTAACTATTTATCAGTCTTATGGCTTGGGAGTAGAAACTGTTCAGGGTCCTGTTGGTTCCAGACTTGGTGCATTGGTACCACTTGCCTTGCGGTAGCAGAGACAACAGTCTATGGTGGCTGAAGTCTTTTACATTTTTAGGGCCTTCCTCTGACACTTCCTGGTAGAGAGGTCCTGGATGACAGTACTGGGCCGTACACAGTACCCTCTGTAGTGCCTTGTGGTCGCGTTAACACTGTAAGGAGTTCTGACAGCAAGTTCCAACATGATAACTGATTTAAATCTATGACATCACAAAGTGAGGCAATTCCAATTGGAGTGTAAAATTCCAAAATACAACGGATGATCCTTTAGAAAGGGATGCTGATGTGACCTGTACAATTCTAAAGTAGAACAACTCACACGTCAAAGAGCTAAAGGTGAAAGGTGAAAGCTAGGCATGTCTTCACGCAGGAAGTGTCCAAGACTATGACCAACATACATCAACAAACACATGACTGGTGCTAAGAGACAGCTGGATTTCTACATCTAGTTGGTATCTGACCATCTGGAGTGTGTGTGTGTCAGTGGAGACTGCTGACAGAAGGACGCCTCATTATAATGTCCGGAATGGAGTCAATGGAATGGAATCAAACACATGTTTTTTGGGGAGGGGTGTTTCGTGTGTTTGATGTCATTCCATTCACTCCACTCCACTCTGGCCATCATTATGAGCTGTCCTCCCCTCAGAAACCCCCAGTGTGTGTGTGTGTGTGAAGTGTGTGTGAAGTGTGTGTGTGAAGTGGGTGTCTGTCTGTGTGTGTGTGTGTGTGTGTGTGTGTGTGTGTGTGTGTGTGTGTGTGTGTGTGTGTGTGTGTGTGTGTGTGTGTGTGTGTGTGTGTGTGTTTGTGTGTGTGTGTGTGTGTGTGTGAACGATTAGTCAGCGATTAGTCAGAGTCTGGTCTATTCTGGCATTAAGAGATGATAAAGCTGTCGTCACATAGCTGTAGTGAAACTCTGCGGCCTCATCCATCAGATCACTGTTTTGACTCCAGGTCTACTGTCCACACCAAGCTACAAAGATGTTCTCATTTCAAATAACAGTTCTTCAAATACGAGTTGGTTCTTAATTGACTTACCTGTATGAGCAAACGTTTTCAAAAAATGACAATTCTGCTGTCTTGATGTCCGAATACATTTGAATCTATAATTGAATCCCAAAGTTATAAAATGTATAGTAAAAACATAGGTCCTGTTGGATATTAATAGGATACTGAGAATCCATGATTTAATAACTAAATCAATGTATAAAATAGACCCATGTCTTTTACAAATTACATCTCAATCCTTTTCAGGCTACCCTGGGACGGCAGGGTAGCCTAGTGGTTAGAGCGTTGGACTAGTAACCGAAAGGTTGCAAGTTCAAACCCCCGAGCTGACAAGATACAAATCTGTAGTTCAGGCAGTTCCTAGGCTGTCATTGAAAGTAAGAATTTGTTCTTAACTGACTTGCCTAGTTAAATAAAGGTAAAATAAATTGAAAAAACCTGATAAGATGATGTCATAGAACAAGCTGTTAATCTACATGTATTAGGTTTTGTTTTGAAGTTAAATTGTTTAGTTCACAAGATCAGAACATATTACTGGACAAAAAAATATAAACACAACATGTAAAGTGCTGGTCCCATGTTTCACGAGCTGAAATATAAGATCCCAGAAATGTTCTATACATCACAAAATGCGGATTTATCTCAAATTGTGTGCACAAATGTCTTTACATCCCTGTTAGTGAGCATTTCTCCTTTGTCAATGTAATCCATCGATCTGACAGGTGTGGCATATCAAGAAACGTATTAAACAGTGTGATCATTACACAGTTGCACCTTGTGCTGGAGACAATAAAAGGCCACTCTAAAATGTGAAGTTTTGTCACACAACACATTGCCACAGATGTTTCATGTTTTGAGGGAGCGTGCAATTGCCATGCTGACTGCAGGAATGTCCACCAGAGCTCTTGTCAGAGAATTGAACATTCATCTGAGGACTATTTCTGTCTGTAATGCATTTGTGGGGAAAAAACTAATTCTGTTTGGCTGGGTCTGGCTCCCCAGTGGGTTGGCCTGGCTCCCAAGTGTGTGGGCCTTTGCCCTCCCAGACCCACCCTTGGCTGAGCCCCTGCCCTGTCATGTGAAATCCATAGATAGGGCCTCATTTATTTATTTAAATTGACTTGATTTCCTTATATGAGCTGTAACTAAGCAAAATCTTTGAAATTGTTGCATGTTGCGTTTATATTTATTTTCAGTATACATACAGTTGACTAGAACAGGTAAGTCAGTAGCCCACAACAGGTAAGTCAGTAGCCCTGGTAAGTCAGGTAAATCAACACCATCCCCAAAAGCCTAATGAACACAGACAAAACATAATCAAAACCCCATTTTACGATTCCCAACAACAACCTTATAATTGCTGACATCTCAACCTAACTCCAACAGATCTGGCCTCTCTACACGTATATAAAACCTTGCAAATCCACACGCATCAACACAAGGAGAACGTGCCCCCCCCCCCCGGGCACAGACGTCAGTTCAACTTCTAATTTTGATATAAATTTGGTTGAGTTGTCAAATAACGTGAATTCAACGTACATCATTTAACTTGAAATGCCATGGAAACAAGATGGATTCAGCCAGTTTTTTCCCCGTGTGTTGTTAACGCTTCTCTGAATAGTTGTCTACCCTTTGGTATATTCTCAGCATGCTTTTACATACCGTATTGTCTTCCGTATAGCTGATTATCCAGGGGCGAGATGAAGGAGACGGTAACATGCTCAAGTCAAAGCTGAAGCTTCAGGGGCTCTGGGGCTATTTCTAACACCCTTCAGTAACAGCCAGTTACCTGATAGCTGGGACGTGTGCAGATCCTGAACACTTAACACCCCACATCTATATTCATGTCTTAAAAAGGTACCCTATGCCCCATGTAGTGCACTACTTTTAGTGCACTATAAAGGGGATAGGGTGCCATTTGAGATGTAATCCACAGTACCAGTCAAAAGTTTGGGACACACCTACTCGTTCAAGGGTTTTTCTTTATTTGTACTATTTTCTACATTATAGAATAATAGTGAACATAGCAAATCTATGAAATAACACATATGGAATCATGTAGTAACCAAAAAAAAGTGTTAAACAAATTAAAATATATTTGAGATTCTTCAAAGTAACCACACTTTGTCTTGATGACAGCTTTGCACACTCTTGTTATTCTCTCAACCAGCTTCATGAGATAGTCACTAGTCACCTGGAATGCATTTCAATGAACAGATGTGCCTTTTTTTGTGGAATTTCTTTCCTTTTTAATGAGCCAATCAGTTGTGTTTTGACAAAGTAGGTGTGTTACACAGAAGATAGCCCTATTTGGTAAAAGACCAAGTCCATATTATGGCAAGAACAGCTCAAATAAGGAAAGAGAAACAACAGTCCCTCAATACTTCAAGACATGAAGGTCAGTCAATACGGAACATTTCAAGAACTTTGAAAGTTTCTTTAATTAAGTGCAGTCGCAAAAACCATCCAGCACTATGATGAAACTGGCTCTCATGAGGACCACCACAGGAAAGGAAGACCCAGAGTTACCTCTGCTGCAGAGGATACATTCATTAGCCTCAGAAATTGCAGCCCAAAGAAATGCTTCACAGAGTTCAAGTAACAGACACATCTCAACATCAACTGTTCAGAGGAGACTGCGTGAATCAGGCTTTCATGGTTGAATTGCTGCAAAGAAACCACTACAAAAGGACACCAATAATAAGAAGAGACTTGGTTGGGCCAATAAACACAAGGAATGGACATTAGACCAGTGGAAATCTGTCCTTTGGTCTGATGAGTCCAAATTTGAGTGAGACTACTTGACCAAGGAGACTGATGGAGTGCTGCATCAGATGACCTGGCCTCCACAATCACCTGACCTCAACCCAATTGAGATGGTTTGGAATGATTTGGATGCAGAGTGAAGGAAAAGCAGTCAACAAGTGTTCAGCATTTGTGGGAACTCCTTCAAGACTGTTGAAAAAGCATTCCAGGTGAGGCTGGTTGAGAGAATGCCAAGAGTATGCAAAGCTGTCATCAAGGTAAAAGGTGGCTACTTTGAAGGATATAAATATAAAATATATTCTGATTTGTTTAACACTTTTTTGGTTACTTCATGATTACATGTGTCATTTCATAATTTTGATGTCTTCACTATTATTCTACAATGTAGAAAATAGTAAAAATTAAGAAAATCCCTTGAATGAGTAGGTGTGTCCCAAACTTTTGACTGGTACTGTATATTTACGCCTTCTGCAGTTTCACTGAGTATCATTGTGTTAGCTAACTTAGCTTACAAACATCCAGAACTGACCGATCTCAAGAGTCTTGTTTTCTTTTCATCGGCAGCAGTGAAGTCATTAGAGTAATATGTGAGTCTTTAAATCTGTTTTTTAAATTGATCAAGTCACTGATCAAGTCAGCTGATCAAGTCACTGATCAAGGCAGCTGATCAAGTCACTGATCAAGTCAGCTGATCAAGTCACTGATCAAGTCAGCTGATCAAGTCACTGATCAAGTCAGCTGATCAAGTCAGCTGAGTGGTCTAAAGCCTTACGTCAGGGCCCAACATGATCTCAACATGATCTCACGAATCCAGCTAGTGACCAGCCTGCAGGGCCAGTGGGCCACGGTGTTGTGAGGAGGGTGGGAATTAATTTGGAGGTATCTTAACGACTCTCTATGTAACAGTCGGTCACAAGACACTAGGAGGAATCTGAAAGGCTTTTCTATGTTAACAGTCTGACACAAGAGATTAGGAGGAATTGGAAAGGCTATCTATGTTAACAGTCTGTCACAAGACACTAGGAGGAATCTGAAAGGCTCTCTTGGGGAGCGTGGTGGTAACAACCTTATAGCGTGTTACAACATTATAGATCTGCTGAGAGTTGAAGGAAGTCCCCAGACTGACAACAAACTGACAACAGAAGCCCACGGCATAGAAATAGAACGCAATTTTATGTCATATTCTGTCATTCTATTTCTACGGCCCGCAGAGCCAACGCCAGCTCCAGCCCCAGCCCCACGTGAGTTAGTAATGTGAGGTGCTCCTTACTGCCAGGTGGCCTTTTTCGTGAGCCAGGCTGGCGAGGGGGACTGACATAAAGTGACTTCCGTTTCTCAGTTCGAGGAAAACATTGGCACGGAACAGCATGGAAAGAGTTTTCTCCTCCGCTCTGAGTGGATTTATCGACCTGTCACTACCTTGGTGGTGGTGGTCACAGTCAGTGGGCAACATGATCTCATCAACTCACCGTATTATTTTAACGTCTGCAATGAGGTATGAAACTTGGACCTGGATGCCAGTCTGGTGAAGCAAGCTAAATGACACGTTGTTTGCTTAGTTGGCTAGCTATATACATGCCAAATGGATAGGCTACCCA
Organism: Oncorhynchus mykiss; assembly: GCF_057628025.1. Taxonomy (NCBI): domain Eukaryota; kingdom Metazoa; phylum Chordata; class Actinopteri; order Salmoniformes; family Salmonidae; genus Oncorhynchus; species Oncorhynchus mykiss. The sequence continues at coordinate 10,329,718 of NC_143033.1, read as the reverse complement.
CATGTATCGGAAATGACATGATCAATTGATAAACTTACTGATTATGAAAACATGCAGTTACTTGCTGTATAGTATCCCGTTGCTATACCTCCAAAATCACATCGTTATCACGCCTCCTTCCCGTTTTAGGGAAGCCCGGTTCGTGAAGAACTCTGATGAGAGCTAAATGTGGAATGATGGGACATGTGTACTTCTGACTATGCTTTTAAAGAGTTGACGATGTTAAAAACAAACAGCTATAACATTTATTTAACAATCCCTTAAAAACGGAACATATTTGTCAATGGTTTAGTGGAGCTGGGGTCTCCTTGCCCCCCAGCAGCCAAATCGAACACTCTGCACCCTATTGTAACGTTTTATCAGAGAGGAAGAGGAGAAGCTGGGCCAAAAATCTGTCTTCTCCAGCAGGTGGCATTGTTTAGTTTCTTTCGCTCACCAACCGAGGAGTTTTGAATGGAGGTCAATGAAAAGGTGTCGAATTTGTTAAAAAAAAAATGTAATAGCTTATTTGCTACATGCGGTTTATTTGACCCAATTAAGTTTTGTACTGCTTAAGTTGTTACTAGTGTATTGATTTAAGTAGGACACGTAAAATCCCGACAACTTTGAGAGAAAAGAAATTATATCGCTGTTGTCAAGTGATGACTATGCATATTCAAAACATTAGGCTAGTAGCATCCATCTCTCTCCATTGTTAGGGTGAAGACATAGGTATTTCATCATCATATCCAAATCTCTGGTTTTATTGATAATGACCTATAGCTGAGTTATTTTTCATTAAGTCCATGGTATTCTAGTTATGTGAAATGTTTCCACTAAGTGAAGGTTGACCAATCACGAGACAAAAAGAGAGCAACAACAGCTCTACATCAGACTGCAGGGTCATGTTCATTAGGGCGTGGGACGGAGAAAGTTTGAAGACACATTTTAGCACAAAATGAATATGAGGGTTTCTTATTTAGACAAGGCCATGTAGTCCTTCCCTGTTTCAGTCCGTGTTATTCTGTTTGGTGCATAATGAACCCAACCAAGGAGCCTGCTTTACCTCAGGGCACAACCCAGGATCCACATTTACTCAGGTCTGAGACAAAGCCTTAAGTGTACTCTTAAACTGACACCATGACCAAAATACCTAAGACCCTCAGGTTTCATCTGAAAGCCCTGTGGGCTGTTAGAATAATCAAGGTCAGGTTTCATCTGAAAGCCCTGTGGGCTGTTAGAATAACCAGGCTCAGGTTTCATCTGAAAGCCCTGTGGGCTGTTAGAATAACCAAGGTCAGGTTTCATCTGAAAGCCTTGTGGGCTGTTAGAATAAGCAGGCTCAGGTTTAATCTGAAAGCCTTGTGGGCTGTTAGAATAACCAGGCTCAGGTTTAATCTGAAAGCACAGTGGGCTCTTAGAATAACCAGGCTCAGGTTTAATCTGAAAGCCCTGTGGGCTGTTAGAATAACCAGGCTAAGGTTTCATCGGGAGAGGCGAAGGTCGAGAGCTGTGCGTCTTCCAAAACACAACCCAGCCAAGCTGCTTCTTGACACAACACCCGCTAAACCCAGCTGCACCAATGTGTCGGAGGTAACACCACACACCTGGCAACCGTGTCAGCATGCATTGCGCCTGGCCCACCACAGGAGTCACTAGTGCACGATGGGACAAGAACATCCCTGCTGGCCAAACCCTCCCCTAACAACACTGGGCCAATTGTGCGCTGCCCCATGGGTCTCCCGGTCGCGACCGGCTGCGACGGAGCCTGGACTCGAACCAGGATCTCTAGTGGCACAACCTTAGACCACTGCTCCACTCGGAAGGCCGTTAACATTTTACAGACATTGTTATGTAAATGTCAGCTGTAAAGTCAGAGCAGGTCCACCAGGCCCACGGCCCATTTAGACACGGGTACCGGCCCACGTAGATGGAAACAGAAAAGTCTGAGGCTGTTGGGTGAAACACTGGGGTAAAACACTGGGGTAAAACACTGGGGTAAAACACAGGGGTAAAACCCCGGGGTAAATCTCTGATGGAAACTCACCACAAGTGTCTTATTAAATTCCCTGTTCCATTCTGCTTCCCTCTCCCAAATCATCTACCTACATATCTCCAGCTCCTCCATTCTACCTCTTCTCCTCTCCCTGTTCCATTCTGCTTCCCTCTCCCTGTCTCATTCCTCCCAGTCCGTACCCTCAGGGCTGGCATCCCTTCAGGCTGTGGCATCTCCTTATCACTGTCGCACCTCAAGGTCAAGTGGACCAACCACCACCAGACTCTCAGGACTGCGTTACGTCATTCAATTGCACCTCCCGCCTTCGGGCCTCCAGCATTCAGCGATCTATTTCCCTTTAATAAACACCTCTCTGATCTTATTATTAATACTATTTCAAAGAAGATCAACAATTATTTTTTTAGTGTGGGAAGTCACTAGCATGTCTCGTACTTAGTGGGCGATTCATGTAAAAAAATAAATAACTATGTTACGTTCTCTTCCAAGAAGACCAACAAAAATGGTTACATCATCACCCAGAAACAGACACACAGAGGTCAGTTTTTATAACCTGGGTGTAATAATCGATGTGTCGCCATGGGTTGTGTCTCATTGTCTTTGAAACAGCAACAGGTGTGGAGTGGTGAGTGCCACGGTAAAGTCAGAAACTCAACACGGCAGTAAAATATCAATTTAATGAGGACCGAGGGGGGGGGGGGGATCGGGTAGTGAGGGAGCTCCTTTCTTCCTGGTTCTGTGAATGGATGAGCCTGTTGCTGAGGTAGATTTATGTAGAACTTCACCCTCTCTCCCTTCCTCTCCCTGCACCCTAGAACAGGGTAAAAAGGAACGAGAGGTCACTAGAGGTCACGAGAGGTCACAAGAGGTCACTAGAGGTCACGAGAGGTCACTAGAGGTCACGGGAGGTCACTAGAGGTCACGAGAGGTCACAAGAGGTCACTAGAGGTCACTACTTCTTCTAATCTCTTCTTCAGAACGTCAAGTGCTGCTGACCTCCCATCGAAAACCAGTTTTGTAACCGACGACGATGGCCTCACAACTGTTCTTCATTCAGCTCCCAAGCATCGCAGCGGTCCAAGTCTCAGTGCTAGAGGAGTCACTACAGACACCCTGGTTTGATTCCAGTCTGTATCAGAACCAGCCGTGATTGTAAGTCCCATAGGGTGGCGCACAATTGTCGTCCGGGTTAGGGTTTGACCGGGGTAGGCCGTCATTGTAAATAAGAATTATAAAAATGTATTTTTAAATGTGGTCACTTGGACCTTCTCTGAAATTGTAATGGAGACGGACAAGAACATTTCTTTCTTTAACTGGACAACAGCCATGTTCCTAACTGGATGACAACCATGTTCCTAACTGGACAACAGCCATGTTCCTAACTGGACAACAACCATGTTCCTAACTGGACAACAACCATGTTCCTAACTGGACAACAACCATGTTCCTAACTGGACAACAACCATGTTCCTAACTGGACGACAACCATGTTCCTAACTGGACAACAGCCATGTTCCTAACTGGACGACAACCATGTTCCTAACTGGACAACAACCATGTTCCTAACTGGACAACAACCATGTTCCTAACTGGACGACAACCATGTTCCTAACTGGACAACAGCCATGTTCCTAACTGGACGACAACCATGTTCCTAACTGGACAACAACCATGTTCCTAACTGGACAACAGCCATGTTCCTAACTGGACAACAACCATGTTCCTAACTGGACAACAGCCATGTTCCTAACTGGACAACAACCATGTTCCTAACTGGACAACAACCATGTTCCTAACTGGACAACAACCATGTTCCTAACTGGACGACAACCATGTTCCTAACTGGACGACAACCATGTTCCTAACTGGACGACAACCATGTTCCTAACTGGACAACAACCATGTTCCTAACTGGACAACAACCATGTTCCTAACTGGACAACAGCCATGTTCCTAACTGGACAACAACCATGTTCCTAACTGGACGACAACCCTGTTCCTAACTGGACAACAACCATGTTCCTAACTGGACAACAACCATGTTCCTAACTGGACGACAACCCTGTTCCTAACTTGACAACAGCCATGTTCCTAACTGGACAACAACCATGTTCCTAACTGGACAACAACCATGTTCCTAACTGGACAACAGCCATGTTCCTAACTGGACAACAACCATGTTCCTAACTGGACGACAACCATGTTCCTAACTGGACAACAACCATGTTCCTAACTGGACAACAACCATGTTCCTAACTGGACGACAGCCAAAACATACTCTATGAATGAAGTTTCCCCTTTGAATTGAGCTTTCAAATGATGAGGTTAAAGGTCATCAGATAGTGTTTATGTACATATTCATGTACGTCGACTGGTTATTGTATAATGTGTGTTCATAACGTTATTGTTCCACCCAGATACATTACTATTCTAGTCTCTCATTTGGTTGCAGAAATGATCACTCATCAAACGACAACAGTAGGGTACAGTGTCAGGACATCAAGTGGTTTTGTATTTCAGTGAGTGAACATGGTCTTCAGAGCAGTACATGTGTTGCCCATATTGCCATATCAATAGACAAAGTGGCTGATAAGGCGTCTGTGGCAGGGGCTCCTAACAATCACGGGTTACAAAAAGAAAGCCAACCACATCACGGTCACCAAGCTGAGCTGCCGAGGAGAGCCCCCGATGACAATGTGTGCTACACACTGACAGTCTCCACTGAGGACGTAAGTTAGTCATTCAAACGTGTTAACCCTCGCAAGGCTGCCGGCCCAGACGGCATCTCTAGCCGCGCCCTCATAGCATGTGCAGACCAGCTGGCTGTTGTGTTCGCTGACATTTTCAATCTCTCTCTAGAAAGGGAAAGTAACTGAACTGAATGACTACCGACCAGTAGCACTCACTTCCGCCATCATGATGTGCTTCTAGAGGCTAGTCAAAGACCATATCAACTCTTCAACACACTCGACCTTCTCCAATTCACCTACCTCCCTCACAGATCTACAAATGACCCAATCGCCATTGCAGTGTACACTGCCCTCACCCACCTAGACAAAAGGAATACATATTTGAGGATGCTGTTCATTGACTACAGCTCGCCCTTCAGTACCATAGTGCCCTCTAAGCTTATTACAAAGTTCACGGCCCTGGGTCTGAACTCCTCCCTATGCAACTGGGTCCTGGACTTCCTGACGGGCCGCCCCCCAGTAGGTGAAGGTAGGCAACATTACCTCCTCGACACTGATCCTCAACACGTGGGCCCCACAAGGGTACGTCCTCAGTCCCCTCCTGTACTCCCTGTATACCCACGACTGTGTGGCTTCACACAGTTCCAACTCCATCATCAAGATCACTGACGACACGACAGTAGGAGGCATGATCACCAACAACGACGAGATGGAGCCAAGAAGATCATCAGGGACCCCCCAAAAAATGTACTCTGCCCCCACCCCAACGACATTCATCACTGTTGCAGTTGTTAAGATGTATATTATTACTTTTTTGTTTTTATTTCACTCAATGGTCATTCTGCTGCTCCCCCAGTAGTCATTCCACCTCACCCCTTCAATGGTCATTCTGCTGCTCCCCCAGTAGTCATTCCACCTCACCCCTTCAATGGTCATTCTGCTGCTCCCCCAGTAGTCATTCCACCTCACCCCTTCAATGGTCATTCTGCTGCTCCCCCAGTAGTCATTCCACCTCACCCCTTCAATGGTCATTCTGCTGCTCCCCCAGTAGTCATTCCACCTCACCCCTTCAATGGTCATTCTGCTGCTCCACCAGTAGTCATTCCACCTCACCCCTTCAATGGTCATTCTGCTGCTCCCCCAGTAGTCATTCCACCCCACCCCTTCAATGGTCATGCTGCTGCTCCCCCAGTAGTCATTCCACCTCACCCCTTCAATGGTCATTCTGCTGCTCCCCCAGTAGTCATTCCACCCCACCCCTTCAATGGTCATGCTGCTGCTCCCCCAGTAGTCATTCCACCTCACCCCTTCAATGGTCATTCTGCTGCTCCCCCATTAGTCATTCCACCTCACCCCTTCAATGGTCATTCTGCTGCTCCCCCAGTAGTCATTCCACCTCACCCCTTCAATGGTCATTCTGCTGCTCCCCCAGTAGTCATTCCACCTCACCCCTTCAATGGTCATTCTGCTGCTCCCCCAGTAGTCATTCCACCCCACCCCTTCAATGGTCATTCTGCTGCTCCCCCAGTAGTCATTCCACCTCACCCCTTCAATGGTCATGCTGCTGCTCCCCCAGTAGTCATTCCACCTCACCCCTTCAATGGTCATGCTGCTGCTCCCCCAGTAGTCATTCCACCCCACCCCTTCAATGGTCATTCTGCTGCTCCCCCAGTAGTCATTCCACCCCTTCAATGGTCATTCTGCTGCTCCCCCAGTAGTCATTCCACCCCACCCCTTCAATTGTCATTCTGCTGCTCCCCCAGTAGTCATTCCACCTCACCCCTTCAATGGTCATTCTGCTGCTCCCCCAGTAGTCATTCCACCTCACCCCTTCAATGGTCATTCTGCTGCTCCACCAGTAGTCATTCCATCTCACCCCTTCAATGGTCATTCTGCTGCTCCCCCAGTAGTCATTCCACCCCAACCCTTCAATGGTCATTCTGCTGCTCCCCCAGTAGTCATTCCACCTCACCCCTTCAATGGTCATTCTGCTGCTCCCCCAGTAGTCATTCCACCTCACCCCTTCAATGGTCATTCTGCTGCTCCCCCAGTAGTCATTCCACCTCACCCCTTCAATGGTCATTCTGCTGCTCCCCCAGTAGTCATTCCACCTCACCCCTTCAATGGTCATTCTGCTGCTCCCCCAGTAGTCATTCCATCTCACCCCTTCAATGGTCATTCTGCTGCTCCCCCAGTAGTCATTCCACCTCACCCCTTCAATGGTCATTCTGCTGCTCCCCCAGTAGTCATTCCACCCCACCCCTTCAATGGTCATGCTGCTGCTCCCCCAGTAGTCATTCCACCCCACCCCTTCAATGGTCATGCTGCTGCTCCCCCAGTAGTCATTCCACCCCACCCCTTCAATGGTCATTCTGCTGCTCCACCAGTAGTCATTCCACCTCACCCCTTCAATGGTCATTCTGCTGCTCCCCCAGTAGTCATTCCACCTCACCCCTTCAATGGTCATTCTGCTGCTCCCCCAGTAGTCATTCCACCCCACCCCTTCAATGGTCATTCTGCTGCTCCCCCAGTAGTCATTCCATCTCACCCCTTCAATGGTCATTCTGCTGCTCCCCCAGTAGTCATTCCACCCCACCCCTTCAATGGTCATTCTGCTGCTCCCCCAGTAGTCATTCCACCTCACCCCTTCAATGGTCATTCTGCTGCTCCCCCAGTAGTCATTCCACCTCACCCCTTCAATGGTCATTCTGCTGCTCCCCCAGTAGTCATTCCACCTCACCCCTTCAATGGTCATTCTGCTGCTCCCCCAGTAGTCATTCCACCTCACCCCTTCAATGGTCATTCTGCTGCTCCCCCAGTAGTCATTCCACCTCACCCCTTCAATGGTCATTCTGCTGCTCCCCCAGTAGTCATTCCACCTCACCCCTTCAATGGTCATTCTGCTGCTCCCCCAGAAGTCATTCCACCCCACCCCTTCAATGGTCATTCTGCTGCTCCCCCAGTAGTCATTCCACCTCACCCCTTCAATGGTCATTCTGCTGCTCCCCCAGTAGTCATTCCACCTCACCCCTTCAATGGTCATTCTGCTGCTCCCCCAGTAGTCATTCCACCTCACCCCTTCAATGGTCATTCTGCTGCTCCCCCAGTAGTCATTCCACCCCACCCCTTCAATGGTCATTCTGCTGCTCCCCCAGTAGTCATTCCACCCCACCCCTTCAATGGTCATTCTGCTGCTCCCCCAGTAGTCATTCCACCTCACCCCTTCAATGGTCATTCTGCTGCTCCCCCAGTAGTCATTCCACCCCACCCCTTCAATGGTCATTCTGCTGCTCCCCCAGTAGTCATTCCACCTCACCCCTTCAATGGTCATTCTGCTGCTCCCCCAGTAGTCATTCCACCCCACCCCTTCAATGGTCATTCTGCTGCTCCCCCAGTAGTCATTCCACCTCACCCCTTCAATGGTCATTCTGCTGCTCCCCCAGTAGTCATTCCACCCCACCCCTTCAATGGTCATTCTGCTGCTCCCCCAGTAGTCATTCCACCTCACCCCTTCAATGGTCATTCTGCTGCTCCCCCAGTAGTCATTCCACCTCACCCCTTCAATGGTCATTCTGCTGCTCCCCCAGTAGTCATTCCACCTCACCCCTTCAATGGTCATTCTGCTGCTCCCCCAGTATTCATTCCACCTCACCCCTTCAATGGTCATTCTGCTGCTCCCCCAGTAGTCATTCCACCTCACCCCTTCAATGGTCATTCTGCTGCTACCCCAGTAGTCATTCCACCTCACCCCTTCAATGGTCATTCTGCTGCTCCCCCAGTAGTCATTCCACCCCAACCCTTCAATGGTCATGCTGCTGCTCCCCCAGTAGTCATTCCACCTCACCCCTTCAATGGTCATTCTGCTGCTCCCCCAGTAGTCATTCCACCTCACCCCTTCAATGGTCATGCTGCTGCTCCCCCAGTAGTCATTCCACCCCACCCCTTCAATGGTCATTCTGCTGCTCCCCCAGTAGTCATTCCACCTCACCCCTTCAATGGTCATTCTGCTGCTCAACCAGTAGTCATTCCACCCCACCCCTTCAATGGTCATTCTGCTGCTCCCCCAGTAGTCATTCCACCTCACCCCTTCAATGGTCATTCTGCTGCTCCGCCAGTAGTCATTCCACCTCACCCCTTCAATGGTCATTCTGCTGCTCCCCCAGTAGTCATTCCACCCCACCCCTTCAATGGTCATTCTGCTGCTCCGCCAGTAGTCATTCCACCTCACCCCTTCAATGGTCATTCTGCTGCTCCCCCAGTAGTCATTCCACCTCACCCCTTCAATGGTCATTCTGCTGCTCCCCCAGTAGTCATTCCACCTCACCCCTTCAATGGTCATTCTGCTGCTCCCCCAGTAGTCATTCCACCTCACCCCGTCAATGGTCATTCTGCTGCTCCCCCAGTAGTCATTCCACCTCACCCCTTCAATGGTCATTCTGCTGCTCCCCCAGTAGTCATTCCACCCCACCCCTTCAATGGTCATTCTGCTGCTCCCCCAGTAGTCATTCCACCCCTTCAATGGTCATTCTGCTGCTCCACCAGTAGTCATTCCACCTCACCCCTTCAATGGTCATTCTGCTGCTCCCCCAGTAGTCATTCCACCTCACCCCTTCAATGGTCATTCTGCTGCTCCCCCAGTAGTCATTCCACCTCACCCCTTCAATGGTCATTCTGCTGCTCCCCCAGTAGTCATTCCACCTCACCCCGTCAATGGTCATTCTGCTGCTCCACCAGTAGTCATTCCACCTCACCCCTTCAATGGTCATTCTGCTGCTCCCCCAGTAGTCATTCCACCCCTTCAATGGTCATTCTGCTGCTCCCCCAGTAGTCATTCCACCCCACCCCTTCAATGGTCATGCTGCTGCTCCCCCAGTAGTCATTCCACCCCACCCCTTCAATGGTCATTCTGCTGCTCCCCCAGTAGTCATTCCACCCCTTCAATGGTCATTCTGCTGCTCCCCCAGTAGTCATTCCACCCCACCCCTTCAATTGTCATTCTGCTGCTCCCCCAGTAGTCATTCCACCTCACCCCTTCAATGGTCATTCTGCTGCTCCCCCAGTAGTCATTCCACCCCACCCCTTCAATGGTCATTCTGCTGCTCCACCAGTAGTCATTCCACCTCACCCCTTCAATGGTCATTCGGCTGCTCCCCCAGTAGTCATTCCACCTCACCCCTTCAATGGTCATTCTGATGCTCCCCCAGTAGTCATTCCACCTCACCCCTTCAATGGTCATTCTGCTGCTCCCCCAGTAGTCATTCCACCTCACCCTGTCAATGGTCATTCTGCTGCTCCCCCAGTAGTCATTCCACCTCACCCCTTCAATGGTCATTCTGCTGCTCCCCCAGTAGTCATTCCACCCCACACCTTCAATGGTCATTCTGCTGCTCCCCCAGTAGTCATTCCACCCCACCCCTTCAATGGTCATTCGGCTGCTCCCCCAGTAGTCATTCCACCCCTTCAATGGTCATTCTGCTGCTCCCCCAGTAGTCATTCCACCCCACCCCTTCAATGGTCATTCTGCTGCTCCCCCAGTAGTCATTCCACCCCAACCCTTCAATGGTCATTCTGCTGCTCCCCCAGTAGTCATTCCACCTCACCCCTTCAATGGTCATTCTGCTGCTCCCCCAGTAGTCATTCCACCCCACCCCTTCAATGGTCATTCTGCTGCTCCACCAGTAGTCATTCCACCTCACCCCTTCAATGGTCATTCTGCTTCTCCCCCAGTAGTCATTCCACCTCACCCCTTCAATGGTCATTCTGCTGCTCCCCCAGTAGTCATTCCACCCCACCCCTTCAATGGTCATTCTGCTGCTCCCCCAGTAGTCATTCCACCTCACCCCTTCAATGGTCATTCTGCTGCTCCCCCAGTAGTCATTCCACCTCACCCCGTCAATGGTCATTCTGCTGCTCCCCCAGTAGTCATTCCACCCCACCCCTTCAATGGTCATGCTGCTGCTCCCCCAGTAGTCATTCCACCCCACCCCTTCAATGGTCATTCTGCTGCTCCCCCAGTAGTCATTCCACCCCACCCCTTCAATGGTCATGCTGCTGCTCCCCCAGTAGTCATTCCACCCCACCCCTTCAATGGTCATTCTGCTGCTCCCCCAGTAGTCATTCCACCCCTTCAATGGTCATTCTGCTGCTCCCCCAGTAGTCATTCCACCCCACCCCTTCAATTGTCATTCTGCTGCTCCCCCAGTAGTCATTCCACCTCACCCCTTCAATGGTCATTCTGCTGCTCCCCCAGTAGTCATTCCACCCCACCCCTTCAATGGTCATTCTGCTGCTCCACCAGTAGTCATTCCACCTCACCCCTTCAATGGTCATTCTGCTGCTCCCCCAGTAGTCATTCCACCTCACCCCTTCAATGGTCATTCTGCTGCTCCCCCAGTAGTCATTCCACCTCACCCCTTCAATGGTCATTCTGCTGCTCCCCCAGTAGTCATTCCACCTCACCCCGTCAATGGTCATTCTGCTGCTCCCCCAGTAGTCATTCCACCTCACCCCTTCAATGGTCATTCTGCTGCTCCCCCAGTAGTCATTCCACCCCACCCCTTCAATGGTCATTCTGCTGCTCCCCCAGTAGTCATTCCACCCCTTCAATGGTCATTCTGCTGCTCCACCAGTAGTCATTCCACCTCACCCCTTCAATGGTCATTCTGCTGCTCCCCCAGTAGTCATTCCACCTCACCCCTTCAATGGTCATTCTGCTGCTCCCCCAGTAGTCATTCCACCTCACCCCTTCAATGGTCATTCTGCTGCTCCCCCAGTAGTCATTCCACCTCACCCCGTCAATGGTCATTCTGCTGCTCCACCAGTAGTCATTCCACCTCACCCCTTCAATGGTCATTCTGCTGCTCCCCCAGTAGTCATTCCACCCCTTCAATGGTCATTCTGCTGCTCCCCCAGTAGTCATTCCACCCCACCCCTTCAATGGTCATGCTGCTGCTCCCCCAGTAGTCATTCCACCCCACCCCTCCAATGGTCATTCTGCTGCTCCCCCAGTAGTCATTCCACCCCTTCAATGGTCATTCTGCTGCTCCCCCAGTAGTCATTCCACCCCACCCCTTCAATTGTCATTCTGCTGCTCCCCCAGTAGTCATTCCACCTCACCCCTTCAATGGTCATTCTGCTGCTCCCCCAGTAGTCATTCCACCCCACCCCTTCAATGGTCATTCTGCTGCTCCACCAGTAGTCATTCCACCTCACCCCTTCAATGGTCATTCGGCTGCTCCCCCAGTAGTCATTCCACCTCACCCCTTCAATGGTCATTCTGCTGCTCCCCCAGTAGTCATTCCACCTCACCCCTTCAATGGTCATTCTGCTGCTCCCCCAGTAGTCATTCCACCTCACCCCGTCAATGGTCATTCTGCTGCTCCCCCAGTAGTCATTCCACCTCACCCCTTCAATGGTCATTCTGCTGCTCCCCCAGTAGTCATTCCACCCCACACCTTCAATGGTCATTCTGCTGCTCCCCCAGTAGTCATTCCACCCCACCCCTTCAATGGTCATTCGGCTGCTCCCCCAGTAGTCATTCCACCCCTTCAATGGTCATTCTGCTGCTCCCCCAGTAGTCATTCCACCCCACCCCTTCAATGGTCATTCTGCTGCTCCCCCAGTAGTCATTCCACCCCAACCCTTCAATGGTCATTCTGCTGCTCCCCCAGTAGTCATTCCACCTCACCCCTTCAATGGTCATTCTGCTGCTCCCCCAGTAGTCATTCCACCCCACCCCTTCAATGGTCATTCTGCTGCTCCACCAGTAGTCATTCCACCTCACCCCTTCAATGGTCATTCTGCTTCTCCCCCAGTAGTCATTCCACCTCACCCCTTCAATGGTCATTCTGCTGCTCCCCCAGTAGTCATTCCACCTCACCCCTTCAATGGTCATTCTGCTGCTCCCCCAGTAGTCATTCCACCTCACCCCGTCAATGGTCATTCTGCTGCTCCCCCAGTAGTCATTCCACCTCACCCCTTCAATGGTCATTCTGCTGCTCCCCCAGTAGTCATTCCACCCCACCCCTTCAATGGTCATTCTGCTGCTCCCCCAGTAGTCATTCCACCTCACCCCTTCAATGGTCATTCTGCTGCTCCCCCAGTAGTCATTCCACCTCACCCCGTCAATGGTCATTCTGCTGCTCCCCCAGTAGTCATTCCACCCCACCCCTTCAATGGTCATGCTGCTGCTCCCCCAGTAGTCATTCCACCCCACCCCTTCAATGGTCATTCTGCTGCTCCCCCAGTAGTCATTCCACCCCACCCCTTCAATGGTCATGCTGCTGCTCCCCCAGTAGTCATTCCACCCCACCCCTTCAATGGTCATTCTGCTGCTCCCCCAGTAGTCATTCCACCCCTTCAATGGTCATTCTGCTGCTCCCCCAGTAGTCATTCCACCCCACCCCTTCAATTGTCATTCTGCTGCTCCCCCAGTAGTCATTCCACCTCACCCCTTCAATGGTCATTCTGCTGCTCCCCCAGTAGTCATTCCACCCCACCCCTTCAATGGTCATTCTGCTGCTCCACCAGTAGTCATTCCACCTCACCCCTTCAATGGTCATTCTGCTGCTCCCCCAGTAGTCATTCCACCTCACCCCTTCAATGGTCATTCTGCTGCTCCCCCAGTAGTCATTCCACCTCACCCCTTCAATGGTCATTCTGCTGCTCCCCCAGTAGTCATTCCACCTCACCCCGTCAATGGTCATTCTGCTGCTCCCCCAGTAGTCATTCCACCTCACCCCTTCAATGGTCATTCTGCTGCTCCCCCAGTAGTCATTCCACCCCACCCCTTCAATGGTCATTCTGCTGCTCCCCCAGTAGTCATTCCACCCCTTCAATGGTCATTCTGCTGCTCCCCCAGTAGTCATTCCACCCCACCCCTTCAATGGTCATGCTGCTGCTCCCCCAGTAGTCATTCCACCCCAACCCTTCAATGGTCATTCTGCTGCTCCCCCAGTAGTCATTCCACCCCTTCAATGGTCATTCTGCTGCTCCCCCAGTAGTCATTCCACCCCACCCCTTCAATGGTCATTCTGCTGCTCCCCCAGTAGTCATTCCACCCCACCCCTTCAATGGTCATTCTGCTGCTCCCCCAGTAGTCATTCCACCCCTTCAATGGTCATTCTGCTGCTCCCCCAGTAGTCATTCCACCCCTTCAATGGTCATTCTGCTGCTCCCCCAGTAGTCATTCCACCCCACCCCTTCAATGGTCATTCTGCTGCTCCCCCAGTAGTCATTCCACCCCAACCCTTCAATGGTCATTCTGCTGCTCCCCCAGTAGTCATTCCACCTCACCCCTTCAATGGTCATTCTGCTGCTCCCCCAGTAGTCATTCCACCCCACCCCTTCAATGGTCATTCTGCTGCTCCCCCAGTAGTCATTCCACCCCACCCCTTCAATGGTCATTCTGCTGCTCCCCCAGTAGTCATTCCACCCCACCCCTTCAACAGTCTTTATTCTGCCCCAATGGACATGTATTTATTCTAAACTGCCACAGTTGTTATTATGTATATAGTGCTATTTTTATATGACCATTTTCATTTGTTTATTTCACTTAGTTGGAGCTTGAAGGCTAAGATTTTCACTGTACCCTGCAATCGCACCTGCAACCCTGCACATGTGACTATTAAACACTCTGAATCTGGTGCTCTAGTGAGTATGCAGTACGATACTGTTTGTCCAGTCCAACTCCTCAGCCTCTTCCGGGCCCCTCGGACCATGGTACACAGAGCTCAGGACATCCTGTGAGTAAGACAAACCCTCCTACTTTTGGGATGTGCCCTGTCCAGTGCCTCTCAGTGACTTCACTGAGTCAACAAATACCAGTTTATCACCTGCAAGTCTTTCATTGGTGTGTAAATACTTCCTGTCTACAGGAGGGGGGAGGCTGTGTGTGTTCCTGTCTACAGGAGGGAGGAGGCTGTGTGTGTTCCTGTCTACAGGAGGGCGGAGGCTGTGTGTGTTCCTGTCTACAGGAGGGAGGAGGCTGTGTTTGTTCCTGTCTACAGGAGGGAAAAGGCTGTTTTTGTTCTTGTTAGAGGCTTTATCTATGGAATATAACTGTGCTTTAGACCCATGAAAGACCCAGCAAACACACAACCATCACACAACGTTGTCTCCATGTTCTTGGCCTCAACGTGTCATGGCTACTTAGTACCAGCACTTTGACAGCCCTGTAAGTGCAATAGCGACTTTGTAACAACATTAGACAACCAAGCTACAAGGCTCTGCCCACACCAGATAATTTGTTGTTGTTGAGCTCCTAGCCTGTGAAGGATATTCTCCTTCAGTCCCAGCCTCGTTCTTAACATCCATAGGAGTCGGTGTCAGAGACATGCAGTGGGTTGGTGTCAGCTTTCCAAAGGCAGTTATATTTAAAACGTGTTGTCGCCTGGACGGCCCATCCCTCCCACCATCCTGCTGGCCTTCTAGCCTGTGTTGCCTCCTAGGGTAGGCCAAGTGGATAATGGTGATACACACGTAAGTAGAACAGGCGGCTCAGTTCTTGACTCCTGACTGACTTCCCGGTACCGATGCAGTCAGATGCGTAGGGGGGGGGGGGGGGGTCTGACACGTGAGTATTTTCCCTTTGCCACTGCGCCAGAGTTGAGATGTGTGGCGTAACTCTGGAATCAGAGAATTATAGGGTCTACGGTAACATAGTGTCTTGTGACAGACAGACTGTTGACGTCATAATCACACTGAATTACATAAATTAATCTTGGAACCTTTGTCAAACCGTCCAAGGAAACGAAACAAAACTAGAGAAGCAGACAGGAGAGACGTCAGGCTGACAATGTCATTTACAATGTATTCTTAATTGACTAACCTTAATTTAGGTTAAATGAACACATCAACTTCTGTTTTACCTGAGGGTAACAAGCTAATAGGAGCCATATACCGGTACCTCAAATAACAACAGACAGAATTTACAGAATATTACTCGCAATGAATCACCATATTGATACACACACTGGCTGACTTTCTGTGATGGGTAGGAGGGGATCTTAAATGGGACACCACGAAGCACTAACGCCCATTTTCCAGCAAGTAGCCTAAAATGTGAGACATCAATCCCCCCAAAGAAAGAGCATCAGTCGTCAGTTCGGAGCTAGAAGATCTCTGCCTTGCATGGTTGCGTCATGATGACCAACTGAGTGCCTAATGATGTAAGCCACCCTGATTAGTCGCTCTCTTTCGAGATGTGAGCACTCAGTCTGTTTGTCCTGACAAAGATCTGTTTTGGATGGAAACGTTGTCAATAAAGCGATGAATTGGGAGCATAGAGATTGTGCAGGCCTTCTTGCCTTCTTTCACTCTCTCTCAACCTCTCTACCTCTCTCTCTACCACTCTCTCTCTACCTCTCTCTCTACCACTCTCTCTCTCTACCACTCTCTCTCTACCTCTCTCTCTATCACTCTCTCTCTCTACCACTCTCTCTCTCTCTACCTCTCTCTCTACCACTCTCTCTACCACTCTCTCTACCACTCTCTCTCTACCACGCTCTCTCTCTACCTCTCTCCTCTTTACCTCTCACGCTCTCTCTACCTCTCTCTCTATACCACTCTCTCTTTACCTCTCTCTCTCTTTACCATGTCTCTCTCTCTTTACCCCTCTCTCTATTACCTCTCTCTCTCTATTACCTCTCTCACTCTCTCTCTTTACCATGTCTCTCTCTTACCCCTCTCTCTCTCTTTACCTCTCTCTCTCTTTACCATGTCTCTCTCTCTACCTCTCTCTCTCTCTTTACCTCGTTCTCTTTACCTCTCTCTCTCTTTACCATGTCTCTCTCTTACCTCTCTCTCTCTTTACCATGTCTCTCTCTCTTTACCTCTCTTTCTCTCTTTACCTCTCTCTCTCTCTCTCTCTCACTCTCTCTCTCTTTACCTCTCTCTCTCTCTTTACCTCTCTCTCTCTCTACCCCTCTCTCTCTCTTTACCCTTCTCTCTTTACCTCTCTCTCTCTCTCTCTTTACCTCTCTCTCTCTCTCTTTACCTCTCTCTCTCTCTCTATTTACCCCTCTCTCTCTTTTTACCTCTCTCTCTCTCTTTACCTCTCTCTCTTTACCTCTCTCTCTCTCTCTTTACCTCTCTCTCTTTACCTCTCCCTCTCTCTTTTTACCCCCCTCTCTCTCTCTCTCTCTCTCTCTCTCTCTCTTTATCTCTCTCTCTCTACCTCTCTCTCTCTCTGTTTACCTCTCTCTCTCTCTCTCTTTACCCCTCTCTCTCTCTCTCTCTCTCTCTTTACCTCTCTCTCTCTCTTTACCTCTCTCTCTCTCTCTTTACCCCTCTCTCTCTATCTCTCTCTCTTTTTACCTCTCTCTTTACCTCTCTCTTTTTACCCCCCTCTCTCTCTCTCTCTATTTACCCCTTTCTCTCTCTCTCTCTATTTACCCCTCTCTCTCTCTCTTTTTACCTCTCTCTCTCTCTTTACCTCTCTCTCTTTACCTCTCTCTCTCTCTCTTTATCTCTCTTTACCTCTCTCTCTTTACCTCTCTCTCTCTCTTTTTACCCCTCTCTCTCTCTCTCTCTTTATCTCTCTCTCTCTACCTCTCTCTCTCTGTTTACCTCTCTCTCTCTCTCTTTATCTCTCTTTACCTCTCTCTCTTTACCTCTCTCTCTCTCTTTTTACCCCTCTCTCTCTCTCTCTCTTTATCTCTCTCTCTCTACCTCTCTCTCTCTGTTTACCTCTCTCTCTCTCTCTTTACCTCTCTCTCTCTCTTTACCTCTCTCTCTCTCTCTACCTCTCTCTCTCTCTCTCTCTTTACCCCTCTCTCTCTCTCTCTCTCTCTCTCTCTCTCTCTTTTTACCTCTCTCTCTCTCTCTCTCTCTCTCTCTCTCTCTCTCTTTACCTCTCCATCTATATTACCTCATTCTCTCTTTACTTCTCCCTCTGCCACTCTCTCTCTCTGCCACTCTCTCTCTCTACCTCTCTTTCTCTGCCACTCTCTCTCTCTTTGCCACTCTCTCTCTCTCTCTCTCTCTCTCTCTCTCTCTCTCTCTCTCTCTCTCTCTCTCTCTCTCTCTGCCATGTCTAGTGGTCTGGATCTTCACATACTCAAGTAGCCTACTGACACACAGACTTCATAGAGTTGCCTGTCATTCCTCAAACTGACCACTAGAGGGACCCATTCTTCACTTTAACATGTCTTGGTCCTCAGTTGGAACTACAGTAGGTTAGGTCCTACTGTGTGCCACTGACGTTAACCTTTTCAAAGAGTTAAATTCTAAAATTGGATGGAGATAATTATATAGTAATTATACTTAAGAATCTGACCGCTTTAATCAGGTGAAATTAATCATAAGTGTGAAAATGATTAATGTCAGCAAGCGGTTGATTACGGTGACTTGGTTTCCATGAGACACACGTAGCTGACTAGTCAAATCAAATCAAATCAAATGTATTTGTCACATACACATGGTTAGCAGATGTTAATGCGAGTGTAGCGAAACGCTTGTGCTTCTAGTTCCGACAATGCAGTAATAACCAACGAGTAATTTAACCTAACAATTCCAAAACTACTACCTTATACACACAAGTGTAAAGGGATAAAGAATATGTACATAAAGATATGAATGAGTGATGGTACAGAACGGCATAGGCAAGATGCAGTAGATGGTATCGAGTACAGTATATACATATGAGATGAGTAATGTAGGGTATGTAAACATTATATTAAGTAGCATTGTTTAAAGTGGCTAGTGATATATTTGACATCAATTCCCATCATTAAAGTGGCTGGAGTTGAGTCAGTGTGTTGGCAGCAGCCACTCAATGTTAGTGGTGGCTGTTTAACAGTCTGATGGCCTTGAGATAGACGCTGTTTTTCAGTCTCTCGGTCCCTGCTTTGATGCACCTGTACTGACCTCGCCTTCTGGATGATAGCGGGGTGAACAGGCAGTGGCTCGGGTGGTTGTTGTCCTTGATGATCTTTATGGCCTTCCTATGACATTGGGTGGTGTAGGTGTCCTGGAGGGCAGGTAGTTTGCCCTTGGTGCAAAGCCTCCTATCACCACCGCTATCACCTTTCCTGGCCCACTCCATCAGATGACCAATCAGTGCATCCACTGCCTTGGCCCATGTTGGTCCCTGTTGGCTCCTGTTGGCCCCACATGGGCCCATGTTTCCCATTGTTGGTCCCTGTTGGCCCCTGTTTCCTCCTGTTGGCACCCTGTTTCCTCCTGTTGTACCCTGTTTCCCCCTGTTGGCCTCTGTTGGACCCACCTGGGCCCTTTTTGCCTCCCGTTGGTTCATGTTCCTCCCTGTTGGTTCCTGTTTCTCCCTGTTGGTCTCTGTTTCTCCCTGTTGGTTCCTGTTTCTCCCTGTTGGTCCCTGTTTCTCCCTGTTGGTTCCTGTTTCTCCCTGTTGGTTACTGTTGTACCCTGTTTCCCCCTGTTGGCCTCTGTTGGACCCACCTGGGCCCTTTTTGCCTCGCGTTGGTTCCTGTTCCTCCCTGTTGGTTCCTGTTCCTCCCTGTTGGTTCCTGTTCCTCCCTGCTGGTTCCTGTTTCTCCCTGTTGGTTCCTGTTTCTCCCTGTTGGTCTCTGTTTCCCCCTGTTGGCCTCTGTTGGACCCACCTGGGCCCTTTTTGCCTTCCGTTGGTTCCTGTTCCTCCCTGTTGGTTCCTGTTTCTCCCTGTTGGTCTCTGTTTCTCCCTGTTGGTTCCTGTTTCTCCCTCTTGGTCTCTGTTTCTCCATGTTGGTCTCTGTTTCTCCCTGTTGGTTCCTGTTTCTCCCTGTTGGTTCCTGTTTCTCCCTGTCGGTCTCTGTTTCTCCCTGTTGGTCTCTGTTTCTCCCTGTTGGTTCCTGTTCCTCCCTGTTGGTTCCTGTTTCTCCCTGTTGTTCTCTGTTTCTCCCTGTTGGTCTCTGTTTCTCCCTGTTGGTTTCTGTTTCTCCCTGTTGGTTCCCGTTTCTCCCTCTTGATTCCTGTTTCTCCCTGTTTCTCCCTGTTGGTTCCCGTTTCTCCCTGTTGGTTCCCATTTCTCCCTGTTGGTTCCTGTTTCTCGCTGCTGGCCCCTGTTTCTCCCTGTTGGTTCCTGTTTCTCCCTGTTGGTTCCTGTTTCTCCCTGTTGGTCCCTGTTTCTCCCTGTTGGTCCCTGTTTCTCCCTGTTGGTTCCTGTTTCTCCCTGTTGGTTCCTGTTTGTCCCCGTTGGTCCCTGTTGGTCTCTGTTTCTCCCTGTTGGTTCCTGTTTCTCCCTGTTTCTCCCTGTTGGTCCCTGTTTCTCCCTGTTGGTTCCTGTGTCTCCCTGTTTCTCCCTGTTGGTTCCTGTTTCTCCCTGTTGGTTCCTGTTTCTCCCTGATTGTTCCTGTTTCTCCCTGTTGGTTCCTGTTTCTCCCTGTTGGTTCCCATTTCTCCCTGTTGGTTCCTGTTTCTCCCTGTTGGTCCCTGTTGGTCCCTGTTGGTCCCTGTTGGTCCCTGTTGGCCCCTGTGGCTTTAGGATCATATTTGTTTATTTAGTGATGGATTCAGGATCAGGAGGCTCCAGTTTCAAAACCAAGGGAATATATTTACTATTTGAGTGCATTGATACCTAACTAGATGCGGGTGTTTTGAACGATTGGCAGTGACATGTTTGGGTTACTGGGCTAAGGCTAAGCTAGATGTTGTGGTCATGCAGTGGTAAAGACCATGGTGTACGAGAGACCCACAAACACTTGCTTAATAACCCACTGCTGTGACATATGTGACCCACCACCTGGATTTAGTCTATGTAGCAACATTTGAAATTGTGTTTTTTTACATTGGATAAAAGTAGAGACTGGGTTATCAGCAAAATGGTTTATCATACACAGCATTTGAGGAACAATGGAAAAGTAATTCTGCTTTGAAAGTTGATCAAGTTGTAAACTCACTTTTGAGGAAATGGCCTTTGTATGTTTATGTATCTAGTGAAGAGCTCTTCTTACACTGCTTGGCTTCACAAGTAACATTGTACCTCAATACTACAGTCAGCGTTAAACATTCTAACCACAGAAAGTATTACATTCTAACATACCACTCTGTTCAGACTTTATGTTTCAGTTTTTATACATGGCAAATTATACAATCATTTACACCGCACATCTTCCATCTTACAATGAATACAGTCATCTTTATAAATCAGCCCATACATCATTCCTTTCATTTATGGCCATACTGCTCACAGCTATCCAATCCTTTCAGATCTACAGGAGTGTTGTAGAGGAGGAGGGTCTAGGGGTCCTGTCGTAGGGAGGAGGGGTCATGTCGTAGGGAGGAGGGTGTAGGGGTCATGTCCTAAAGGAGGAGGGTCGAGGGGGTCATGTCCTAAAGGAGGAGGGTCGAGGGGGTCATGTCCTTAAGTCTTACTGCCCCTGAGGAAGAGGTAGGGCTTTTCCACCAACACGGTCAGCACATAGCCAATCACCACCGTCAGAATCATGTGACCCAGGAACAGATAGAACTGAGGAGGAAGAAAACAAAGGAAAATAACACAGTGTGATCATCTCCAGAAGAGCAGGAAGATGCATCTCCTTCAAGCATAATGTGCTATTATGATCTACAGTAGTAGGCCTGTCCTAGATCTGTTTGTGCTTTCTTGCCAACTCAAGTCATTGCCATACCAGAAATGTTTGGCATGATAACAACCATGGAAGAAGTTGGCTACGCAGCAGACACTTATCTGGGTCTAGGTTACTGCTGTGTGAAATACTTACAAAGTTCATGTCTGTGTAGTGTATAGGAGTCTCCTGTTTGCCGTTGTATAGTATAATAAGAACAGGATGGATCAGGTAACAGGCAAAGCTGATGTTGGACAGAGGAACCCACAGATTTAGTGACAGGAGGTTATCAACAAATCCTGGAGAGAGAGAGAGAGACACTGGGTAGTTACTGGAGACTGGGTAGTTACTGGAGACTGGGTAGTTACTGGAGACTGGGTAGTTACTGGAGACTGGGTAGTTACTGGAGACTGGGTAGTTACTGGAGACTGGGTAGTTACTGGAGACTGGGTAGTTACTGGAGACTGGGTAGTTACTGGAGACTGGGTAGTTACTGGAGACTGGGTAGTTACTGGAGACTGGGTAGTTACTGAAGACAGGGTTTTTTTTAGGGGCAGGAATGTTACCTGACCACATGAGGAAAAACTCTGATCCTTTGCTAAAGGATGTAACTAAGACTCTTACATAGAAAACGACTAGGGACCATCATTGTTACCGGTCAGATGAAATGGTCAGCAAAGACTCCTGGCCCTAGATCTGTTCAGAATAGTATGTCTGGGACTTGTGGTAGGTGGGTTGTCAGTGCTCAGGTCTCACCTCCATATCCCTCCTCACAGGCCAGTATGATCCAGGCCACGGCCAGGGCCCAGAGGGAGCGATGGATCCCCTGGTAGAGGGCGTGAGGCGCGGACGGCTGGGGTGGGACATCCCGGAGGACATAGGCCAATCCTACCAATATCGCCATGACTGACAGGCAGCAGAACCAACCTACTGCAGCCTGCCACTGAGTTGTTACACAGACACAGGAGAGGGGAGAGGAGAGGAGAGGAGAGGAGAGGAGAGGAGAGGAGAGGAGGAGAGGAGAGGAGAGGAGAGGAGAGGAGAGGAGAGGAGAGGAGAGGAGAGGAGAGGAGAGAGAGAGAGAGAGAGAGAGGGATGTTATTGAAACGAAACAGGGCTGTAGTGTTAAAAATAACACAGGTAGGTAAACCTTACTGCAAAAAAAAACCACTTATATAGCATTAAAAGGTGGGTAAACCCTGTTCACAAAATTTTAAAGGTAGGTAACTGGGTGTTATAAGCAGTTAAACTGAGTGTTAAGCAGTTAAAGATTATTCAGTTAATTCAAATTATTACCTGATGTTTTAAAATGTGGCCTTTCTTAGTTGTCATGCTTATCCCTGCCAGGATCCCGATCAGGTAGGGCCCGTATCTGGTGTAGGGTTTATTGTAGTAATACTGGAAGTAGTTTTCATATTTTCTGGACCATATACAACATAAACGATAATGGCAGTGTTGGAACAGAATACATATTATACTGGACATTGTGGGTGATTCATATCTGTAACAGTTGATCTGGTTTGAGTTTATGTAATATGACATTTTCTTACAAATCATTTTTTAATGATTTATGTAGGTCTTGTAATGGGTCAATGAAAGCTTCATTGTGCTTTTATAATGATTAATTATTGTTAAAGTGTTACCACTTGATCTTACAGTGTGGTATTCTGGGTAATTTACAGTGTGGTATTCTGGGTAATTTACAGTGTGGTATTCTGGGTAATTTACAGTGTGGTATTCTGGTGAACTTACAATGTGGTATTCTGGGTAACTTACAGTGTGGTATTCTGGGTAATTTACAGTGTGGTATTCTGGGTAATTTACAGTGTGGTATTCTGGGTAACTTACAGTGTGGTATTCTGGGTAATTTACAGTGTGGTAGGCTGATTGAACGTACAGTGTGGTAGTCTGGGTAACTTACAGTGTGGTAGGCAGGGTAATTTACAGTGTGGTAGTCTGGGTAATTTACAGTGTGGTAGTCTGGGTAATTTACAGTGTGGTAGTCTGGTGAACTTACAGTGTGGTATTCTGGTGAACTTACAATGTGGTAGTCTGGTGAATTTACAGTGTGGTAGGCTGGTGAACGTACAGTGTGGTAGGCAGGGTAACTTACAGTGTGGTAGGCAAGGTAATTTACAGTGTGGTAGTCTGGGTAATTTACAGTGTGGTAGTCTGGTGAACGTACAGTGTGGTAGGCAGGGTAATTTACAGTGTGGTAGTCTGGGTAATTTACAGTGTGGTAGACTGGGTAATATACAGTGTGGTAGGCTGGGTAACTTACAATGTGGTAGTCTGGGTAACTTACAGTGTGGTAGTCTGGTGAACTTACAGTGTGGTAGGCTGGTGAACGTACAGTGTGGTAGGCTGGTGAACGTACAGTGTGGTAGGCTGGTGAACGTACAGTATGGTAGACTGGGTAATCTACAGTGTGGTAGTCTGGTGAACTTACAGTGTGGTAGGCAGGGTAATTTACAGTGTGGTAGGCTGGGTAATTTACAGTGTGGTAGGCTGGGTAATTTACAGTGTGGTAGTCTGGTGAACTTACAGTGTGGTAGTCTGGTGAATTTACAGTGTGGTAGTCTGGTGAATTTACAGTGTGGTAGGCTGGTGAACGTACAGTGTGGTAGGCAGGGTAACTTACAGTGTGGTAGGCAAGGTAATTTACAGTGTGGTAGTCTGGGTAATTTACAGTGTGGTAGTCTGGTGAACGTACAGTGTGGTAGGCAGGGTAATTTACAGTGTGGTAGTCTGGGTAATTTACAGTGTGGTAGACTGGGTAATATACAGTGTGGTAGGCTGGGTAACTTACAGTGTGGTAGTCTGGGTAACTTACAGTGTGGTAGTCTGGTGAACTTACAGTGTGGTAGGCTGGTGAACGTACAGTGTGGTAGGCTGGTGAACGTACAGTGTGGTAGGCTGGTGAACGTACAGTATGGTAGACTGGGTAATCTACAGTGTGGTAGTCTGGTGAATTTACAGTGTGGTAGTCTGGTGAACTTACAGTGTGGTAGGCTGGTGAACTGGGAGGTGCAGTAGGGCAGTGAGAACAGCGCTAGTCAGACTGGACAGAAACAGCAGAGCTGAAGCCACACCAACCAGAACTCCTTTGTTCCTGAAAGACAACAGAGAGAAGAACATTTATTGAGAAAGAAATAGAATGATCATTAGAATAGCCATTTTGCATTGTGAATGACTTACAGCCTATAGAGGTAGATGAGCAGGGGGGTTGTTGCATAGAACTGGAAATCCAGGGACAGATACCAGGTCCATGGAGCACACTGTAGAGACAGATGACCTCTACATTATCTCAGTCATAACCAACAGTCATAGATACTGACAGATGACCTCTGCATTATCTCAGTCATAACCAACAGTCATAGATAATGACAGATGACCTCTGCATTATCTCAGTCATAACCTACAGTCATAAATAATGACAGATGACCCCTGCATTATCTCAGTCATAACCAACAGTTATAAATAATGACAGATGACCTCTGCATTATCTCAGTCATAACCAACAGTCATAGATAATGACAGATGACCTCTGCATTATCTTAGTCATAACCAACAGTCATAAATAATGACAGATGACCTCTACATTATCTCAGTCATAACCAACAGTCATAGATAATGACAGATGACCTCTGCATTATCTCAGTCATAACCAACACTCATAGATAATGACAGATGACCTCTGCATTATCTCAGTCATAACCAACAGTCATAAATAATGACAGATGACCTCTAAATTATCTCAGTCATAACCAACAGTCATAGATAATGACAGATGACCTGTACAGTATCTCAGCCAAACCCAACAGTCAGATAATGACAGATGACCTCTGCATTATCTCAGTCATAACCAACAGTCATAGATAATGACAGATGACCTCTGCATTATCTCAGTCCTAACCAACAGTCATAGATAATGACAGATGACCTCTGCATTATCTCAGTCATAACCAACAGTCATAAATAATGACCGATGACCTCTGCATTATCTCAGTCATAACCAACAGTCATAGATAATGACAGATGACCTGTACAGTATCTCAGCCAAACCCAACAGTCATAGATAATGACAGATGACCTCTGCATTATCTCAGTCATAACCAACAGTCATAGATAATGACAGATGACCTGTACAGTATCTCAGCCAAACCCAACAGTCATAGATAATGACAGATTACCTCTACATTATCTCAGTCAAAACCAACAGTCATCTTTAAAAAAATATATTGTTTTACATATTGTTTTTACACTGTCTGTGTGTATTTGTCCTGTCTGAAGCACCCTGTCAGCCTTGAACGAATTGCCTCTCTGGGATTAATAAAGTTGCATTGTATTGTAGTGGCTACTACCAGTCCAAACATTTCAGTGTAGTACTACTACTGCTAAAGCAATGACAGTTACAGGTTACCTAAAAGGCTCACTATGTCAAATGGTGGTGAAGAGGATGTTGACCAGTGGTAAGCTAGGGTTAGGGTTAAGGTTAGGTTAGGTGTTAGAGTAGTGGTTAGGTTAGGGGTTAGGTTTAGTGTAGTGGTTAGGGTCAGGGGTTGGGGTCATTCTCACTATGTCAGTGATGGTGAAGAGGTTGTTGACCAGTAGTAAGCTAGGGTTAGGGTTAAGGTTAGGTTAGGTGTTAGAGTAGTGGTTAGGTTAGGGGTTAGGGTTAGTGTAGTGGTTAGGGTCAGGGTCATTCTCACTATGTCAGTGATGGTGAAGAGGTTGTTGACCAGTAGTAAACTAGGGTTAGGATTAAGGTTAGGTTAGGTGTTAGAGTAGTGGTTAGGTTAGGGGTTAGGTTTAGTGTAGTGGTTAGGGTCAGGGGTCGGGGTCATTCTCACTATGTCAGTGATGGTGAAGAGGTTGTTGACCAGTAGCAGGTTGGACCACCAGTACTTTTTACAGTTGATGATCTCATCCTCGGCGATGAACCAGAATGCACCTCTCTGGACCACGGAGAAGAGGCCGATAGCGAGACACACGATGAAGAGGTGCAGCGGCTGGACTCTGGGAGGGAGGGCAGGACAATAACAAATCAACAATGATCAGCAAAGAAGAGCACAAAACATACAGCAGATTGGTGTTGTGGTTCTATAAACAGACTGTAATGATTTCAGTGATCCAGGTCACCCTTACACATAGCATTCAGGGTCTCTCCTGGTTAAATAAAAGTTGATGACTGATGGAGTTACCTTTTAAACCTTTTGAAGAGGAAGTTGGCCACCAGACCTGGACTCAGTTTGTCCTCCGCTCTCTGAATGGACCCCAGCAGGGACCTTGCACTCAAAAGACCTCTGGGACACGGACCAGACAGGTGCAGATCAGTGATTACTTCAAGGAAGATGTGGAAGGAAGGATGCATATATGCAGTACACTCTTAGAAAAAAGGGTTCTTCATCTTTCCCCATAGGAGAATCCTTTTTGGTTCCAGGTAGAACCATTTTGGTTTCCATGTAGAACCCTCTTTAGAAAAGGTTCTACATGGAACACAAAAGGGTTCCACCTGGAACCAAAAAGTGTTCTTCAAAATGTTCTCCTATGGGGACAGCCGAAGAACCTTTAAGGTTCTAGATAGAAAAAAAATGTGCTAAGGGTGGAGTTGAACTGGGTTGTGTTCTCACCCTAGGAGCAGAAAGGTATCCACAGCCAGATAAACAGGTCCACTGAAGGCAAACACATGCAGAGGGTTTTTCTCCACTGTCCCTTTCCATCTCTTTTCATTATCTGTAATCAGTTCATTGCATATCTGTATCTGTAAATAGCTGATATTAATATCCAATTCATTCATCAAGTATTGTAGATAGATATAATTTTTTACGGTATACTATCCTATCAAACGCTGAGTCTGAAATAGCCGCCTGTCCCTTTTAAAAGCTGGGCATCGGCACATATTTCAGTAAATAAACGCCTGTTTCAAATACACGGAGGATCTAAATAAATGGTTTATGAGGTTACCATGGACACCACTCTGATATTCCCGCAAAAGCCGACTCCGGGTGTCCTGCAAGATGATCAGGGTGAAAGCAAATTAGATCTACGCCACCGTGAGTGACAGTGGGGCCTCTGACCGCTGCTAGTGCAGGCTGGCATGACAAATTCCTAGAGCGCTTTTCCTTAAGCACAATGGGTTCAAATTGAAGCCTGTCTCTAATAAACGGCAGTTGTGTTCATTGATTGAAGCAAATAAAAGTCCGGGCTGTTAATTGAAGTTCTAAGGTAGACAGCAGTGTAATGAACCTTGCCTAGGTAAGCCTGTTACCATCCATCCCAAAGGGGCTAACCCTTATCGGAACAGTGGTTGGCAGGTCTGCCTACAAACTGGGAGACGTGGGTTTGAGATCTGCAAGGGGCGTTTTACACTGTGGCCATTCACAAGAATTCGCTACAGTACAGAGAATGAGAATTTCCTCTGAGACATACCTAGGTTGTTCCAGGCGCTGAGCTGGACAGTGTGTCCACAGATTATCCATAGAAGGCTAAAGATGCGGATTCCATTCAGGGAGGAGTAGCCTCCACCTGGGCTAGCTGTAGAGAGGACCTCCTGGCTGCAGGCCTGGAAGGAGAAGGTCTGGAGCCACGAGTACATACAACCTGTTGGCAGACAGCAGGAGTGTGGGTTAGTTAGTTAGGAATGATGCACCAAATCAAGTGTTTTTTGTTGATGTATGCAATTACACTTTTTCACCTGCAATAAAACATATTTTTTTCTGAGATCAAAGTTCAGGAAACTATAAAGAGCTCCAGTAATGAATAAATGTGAATAATATATCCCAGACAAAGCATCAGTAGTCCAGTGTGTTTGTAGGTTTGCGGTGCAGACTATTCTAAAACATGTACTTGCTCTTCTTACTGCCCCCCTCCTCCTCCACTTCCTCCTCCTCTACTTCCTCCTCTGTGTAGTGCTCCATCTGGCTGTCCAGTTGTCCAGAGCAGCTGTTGTTACTGGCTCTAACACTGGACGTGCCGTTAGACATCAGCGTCCCGTAGAGGTTTGGGTCCCTGGTTTTCAGAGAAGAAGACTCCACTCCAGGGCCGACCTCTCTGTTTCTCTGCCATCTCACTATGGCCACGAACAGGGTTGCAGTCAAGGGGACGGCCACCAACGCACAACACACAAACCTGACGGACAGATGGGGACAGAGTCAGACATCCCAAATCACTTTCTTGGACTTTGGATTGAGTTTTTTTTAACTATCTGGGGATGTTAGTTAGATCCTCAGAATTAAATCATTTTTGTAAGTATTCCATCTACGCAGATTCGATATGGTTGGGGTTAGAGTTATGACGTACAGGCAGGTGACAACAGTGTCATGACTACACGAGGATCCAAAGGCTCAGATCAGCTTGGCATGGTTGACAAATAACCAGGCCCTCTCTCACCCACAGAAGAGGGGAGGGGGGGGGATGTGCCGCTTTTGTGACACCTCACATTTTAAGCAGCAGAACTCTCTCTGTACCCAGAAAAGTAACATCTATTTTGTGATGTCATTTTTTTTTAATACATATGGTATAATGAAAATACTGTAACCTGAAATGTATACACGTTGTATATGTCAGGTTTTCATCTTAAATGTTGTGGTGGTGAGACATGAACAATGATGAAAATAATTTTGTTAAGATAGGAATGCAGTTTTCGTTTTCTAACGAGATCATAGTTTTGATGATACTTTGCACCAGTAAGTAGCCTAGCCACCAAGGGAGCTCAGAGATTGTGTCAGGATGATGGAATTTCCCTTTTACCAGAGTGCATAAAGGCTTGGAAGAGAAATTAACATCAGACCAGAAAGACGTGAGACCGCGGTCCACACGTTTGAAATGGTTAGAAATTAACCTCAACACGAGATGAAGGAGATAAACACACAGGACACTGCCGGTCTGCAGCTGCGTATGTAAAGTGGTTAACTTCTGACTATTCACATCAGCTAAGAACAAGTTCTGAACAAAGACACCACTGGTGACCGGACAACTAAAATTAAGGACATTGTGACCTCTGGTGGACAATCAGAGCCTTATAAGTGAGCTGAGTGAATACAGAGACAAATAACCCTTTTCAAGAAAGGTTGGTTTCACCAGAGCAAGACGACAAACGACGGCATTCACACATAAATACATTAATGATTTCTTACTGCAAACAGGCGGTGGTTCAAGGTGTGCAAGGTATTAGGATTACTTTGAGGGTAGTTTCCAAATACCTCTCTCTCCCTCTCTCCCTCTCTCCCTCTCTCCCTCTCCCCCTCTCTCTCTCCCTCCCTCCCTCCCTCCCTCTCTCTCTCTCTCTCTCCCTCCCTCCCTCCCTCCCTCCATCTATGTTTTAACAAGCTGTCATATCTTGTCAGTCCACTAGGGACCTTTGTCTCATGTAAGTGTGTATGTTTATTCTGTATTATTATTTAGTTAGCTAGTAAATAAATAGTTAAACCAATTTGTGTGGTACAGAATGATCAGTAAAGCTGGGGTTTTTGCAGATCCAAGAAGTTTGCGATCGTTCAGATTATGAGACCGATATGAGGTAATGATTAATAAATGACTGTTATCAATATGTAATTTATAGATCTTCTGGAGTTTAATTTGAGAGATGGTAACTCGTTAAACAGCTTATTCCGTGGTGCCCCAAATCCTAATGAGTTGTTACATTATTAATTTAATCGGGTAACAATTAAACATAGTTAGTGGATTGAATAAATAACAGTCATCAGATTAATGAAAGTAAAGTCACGACAACAGACAGGTCTGGAGCCCCAGTATGAGTTAGACACAGGGGTCAGTGGCAGGGTTAGGGGTCAGTGGTTAGGGTGAACTGTACTCACAACAGACAGGTCTGGAGCCCCAGTATGAGTTAGACACAGGGGTCAGTGGCAGGGTTAGGGGTCAGTGGTTAGGGTGAACTGTACTCACAACAGACAGGTCTGGAGCACCAGTATGAGTTGGACACAGGGGTCAGTGGCAGGGTTAGGGGTCAGTGGTTAGGGTGAACTGTACTCACAGGCAGGTGACAGCAGACAGGTCTGGAGCACCAGTACGAGACAGACACTGGGTCATGAACAGGCCCTGAGTGGACTGGGCCAGTAGGGTGGACGGTACTGGAGGGATCAGGGAGGTCCTGGCCTGCTGGAAGGTCTCTGGGGACACAGACACAATGGGTGCCAGTCATAATAACAACATAATGCATCCTTATAACTGTTTATAAATGCTTTATGGACAATTATAAATTTTATTCATGCTATTGCAGACAAAGCTACTGACCGTAAACAACTAGTGTCTGAACCTCTTCTTCCACACAGGAATCAGGAACACATATTCCAACAAAGTACTGGATTGGGTCCTGTGTCAGAACAACATTATAGTACCGTAATTCATTTATCTGAATGTACATACTGTAGTTAGAATCAAATAGAATACAATAACATATGATATAATGAAATACTACAGTAGAGAGTTGTAGCAGTGTGACTATATATATATAAAAAGAAGGGTTTATTTCCTCACTTGTTTGAGGAAGACCTGGCAGTACTGTCCAGTAAAGGAGGGTCCCTGGACAGACAGACACTCCTGGAGAGACCCAGGCCTGTTCACGTTGCCCCCCAACACATCACTACCCATCTTCCCAAAGGCATCATACACTAGATGGACACAAAACATACACATAATCAATGAGTGATTGCTACGCTAAGCTATGAGATATCTTTTAAAATGTTTTGGAAATGTTGTTTTAAAACTAATGCAGTCATGTCTCTGAGAATACATGTTGTTTTAAAACTAATGCAGTCATGTCTCTGAGAATACATGTTGTTTTAAAACTAATGCAGTCATGTCTCTGAGAATACATGTTGTTTTAAAACTAATGCAGTCATGTCTCTGAGAATACATGTTGTTTTAAAACTAATGCAGTCATGTCTCTGAGAATACATGTTGTTTTAAAACTAATGCAGTCATGTCTCTGAGAATACATGTTGTTTTAAAACTAATGCAGTCATGTCTCTGAGAATACATGTTGTTATAGAAATAAATAACTATTAATTTAATTAACATTAAAAAAGGTTTGCCCCAAAAATATTTGTTGTAAGTAACCAGACCCTGAGAATTACAGAGAAATCTGAGAAGGATCCTATTAAGCCCCCTGTTAAACTTCAGACAAGTGAAAACATAGAAAATAGTCAGTCCTATCTTTCTTCAATCACATTTTATTTGAAATGTAACCTTTATTTATGTCAGTTAAGAACAAATTGTTATTTACAATGACGGCCTACCAGGGAATAGTGGGTTAACTGCCTTGTTCAGGGGAAGAACAACAGATTTTTACCTTGTCAGCTCAGAATTTGATCCAGCAACCTTTCGGTTACTGGCCCAACACTCTAACCACTAGGCTTCCTGCCGGCTCTACACTCTAACCACTAGGCTTCCTGCCCCCTCTACACTCTAACCACTAGGCTACCTGCCACCTCTACACTCTAACCACTAGGCTACCTGCCGTCTCTACACTCGAACCACTAGGCTTCCTGCCGCCCCACATGTCAACAATAAGAATTTAATTTAAACATATATATTTTTTTTAAATAGAGGTCAAGTACTCACTTAAAGCAGCATATTCACTGGGCAGGTCCTTGTTTAGCTCTGAGAGAAAAGTCCTGGTATCCTGCGTGCATTTCTCAGAGACATTCATGGAATATACTGCTAAAGAACACAACGTTAAGCAGTGGACCAAACAACAAGCCCTCCACAGTAGCACCATCTTGGGGAGGATAGCATCCTTCCATTTCGTGACTAGGACCTTTAAATAATGTTAAGAGTCACATGGTCACAGTGGAAGTGATGATGACTTCCTGTTAGGTAATCTGTAGCTTGACCAATCAGTGTGGTAATTGGTGGCTTCACACATGGATGTGAGTGACCAGTCCCCTGGCACTCTAAACCAGCTGTCAATGGCTTTTGATCCAACAGGTACATGTAATGGTTCTTTCATCACAATTATCATTCATTCAAACGTTCATTCATGTAGCAATAACGATCTTCTCTCATAATATTGATTGATTAGTGAGGCCATACAGGCTTGAATTCAAATGTTACGGTGTCACTAAGTTGTCAGTCTAATCCAATCTAATTGAAATTCAAATCCCATGAAGACCAACTATGCATTTTGGACAGGAAATTAGTACATCATGTGTGTTGAAGGTCAAATGTGACTCATAACATGGATGTAATTGGCAGTTAAGAAGTCTGTAAACTGCTTGCTTGACGTCAACACATGTATCGCTGCGTGTCCTAATGACACCCTTGGATGGGATTAACGTACACCATACAGCCTTGAAGCAAAGAGAGAGGAGAGAAAGAGACCATAGCAGAGAAGACAAGGGAGAGACAGTCTGTAGCAGGGAAGAGAAAGGAGAGACAGTCTGTAGCAGGGAAGAGAAAGGAGAGAGTCTGTAGCAGGGAAGAGAAAGGAGAGACAATCTGTAGCAGGGAAGAGAAAGGAGAGACAGTCTGTAGCAGGGAAGAGAAAGGAGAGACAGTCTGTATCAGGGAAGAGAAAGGAGAGACAGTCTGTAGCAGGGAAGAGAAAGTAGAGAGTCTGTAGCAGGGAAGAGAAAGGAGAGACAGTCTGTAGCAGGGAAGAGAAAGTAGAGAGTCTGTAGCAGGGAAGAGAAAGGAGAGACAGTCTGTAGCAGGGAAGAGAAAGGAGAGACAGTCTGTAGCAGGGAAGAGAAAGGAGAGACAGTCTGTAGCAGGGAAGAGAAAGGAGAGAGTTTGTAGCAGGGAAGAGAAAGGAGAGACAGTCTGTACCAGGGAAGAGAAAGGAGAGACAGTCTAGCAGGGAAGAGAAAGGAGAGAGTCTGTAGCAGGGAAGAGAAAGTAGAGAGTCTGTAGCAGGGAAGAGAAAGGAGAGACCGTCTGTAGCAGGGAAGAGAAAGGAGAGACAGTCTGTAGCAGGGAAGAGAAAGGAGAGACAGTCTGTAGCAGGGAAGAGAAAGGAGAGACAGTCTGTAGCAGGGAAGAGAAAGGAGAGAGTTTGTAGCAGGGAAGAGAAAGGAGAGACAGTCTGTAGCAGAGAAGAGAAAGGAGAGAGTTTGTAGCAGGGAAGAGAAAGGAGAGACAGTAGCAGGGAAGAGAAAGGAGAGACAGTGTGTCGCAGGGAAGAGAAAGGAGAGATAATCTGTAGTAGGGAAGAGAAAGGAGAGACAGTCTAGCAGGGAAGAGAAAGGAGAGACAGTAGCAGGGAAGAGAAAGGAGAGACAGTCTGTAGCAGGGAAGAGAAAGGAGAGACAGTCTGTAGTAGGGAAGAGAAAGGAGAGACAGTATGTAGCAGGGAAGAGAAAGGAGAGACAGTCTGTAGCAGGGAAGAGAAAGGAGAGAGTCTGTAGTAGGGAAGAGAAAGGAGAGACAGTCTGTAGCAGGGAAGAGAAAGGAGAGACAGTCTGTAGTAGGGAAGAGAAAGGAGAGACAGTCTGTAGCAGGGAAGAGAAAGGAGAGACAGTCTGTAGTAGAGAAGAGAAAGGAAAGACAGTCTGTAGCAGGGAAGAGAAAGGAGAGAGTCTGTAGCAGGGAAGAGAAGACTCAGTCGGCTGTTCTAATTGCTTAAACATCCGTCCTCCCCTCCCCTTCATCTGCACTGACAGCAACAGACTTGATGGGTAAAATACTATATGGTGGAAGAAAGCTCATCACTGTATCATATAGTGGTTTATCTCAGCATTGAGATTAGATGGCAGTAGAGAGAGTATTTCCCAAGGAGGGACTGATGCCTGATCATGTGCAGTAGACATCAGGGGCAGAATTCAGAATTTATTATTGACATCAAGAACTGCTTCTACACAAACATCCGACATCTCTAGCGAACAAGCAGCAAGACACATTCTAAGAAACAAATAAGAACCATTGACAGCTTCTCTCATGCACGTTGAGCTCTACACAAATAGATTCATATGTCATTTTCAGAGAATAAAAAAGTTACTTCCAAAAACAATGTGTCCTTTTATGAAATACATACATGACAAAAAAAAAACATGGAAATAAAAATGTACAGAATCGTGATCGTTTTATAGTACAATTAATTTTCTCTTTTCAAATGTAAAACACATCTTGAAATGTAAAGACACTGAAATGAGGAAATGGGTTTCAATTCCAGTCTCACATTCACATTGACATTGTTTAATGCGAAGGCAAGTTTTTTTCTATTTAATTGGTTCATTTACACTCTGAACTATGATCAGAGAAATGCATTGGCATCCTACAACCTTCCAAATGGTACACTTGGTGTTCAGGAAATCCAGAATCATAACTATTAGCCAGTGTAATCTTGTTAATTTGGCCAAATGAAAAGGCTGATATACAGTATGGTCAATTGAAAGGCAGAAGGCTATATACTGTATCTGTGTGTACATGCAAAGAAAGACACGTTGCTATCATCATAACTCAATTAATATCAAAACTGAGCTGCCAGAGAATAAGGAAATTGAAAAGACAAACATTCCGAGACATTCTGAAACAAAATGTCTCCGGTTTCTTTAAACAAAGAACAGAACGAATTGGCCCATAGACTGACGGAATAGAGGTGTGAAATAGACAGGCTACTCTCATGTGGTCTAGTCTGGAGTCTGGACTGATTGTCCTGACAATAAGAGCAGAGTTAGGGTCAAATCCATTCTATATCAGTCAATTCTAGAACTGACTTGAATTGACAGAATTGAAACAGAATTGACCCAAACCCTGTGAGGATGACAAAGTCATGCAGAGATAAAAGTGTTTCTTTATAAGCTGACCCCAGATCTGTTTGTACTGCCTAGGCAATAGCCATAGGAGTTGACGGGACAGCACAAACAGATCTGGGACCAGGCTAGTTTCTTCAGACATTCCATGGACATTAGCAGCAGTTATAAAACGTAACACTGCCAATAGTTGAGAAGTCATCTCCCATAACATAAACATGTATACAGTACCTAACACTTTCCCATACTAGTGAGAAGACAACAATTGAAACCTTTTCAAAATAAACATTTTCCTACAAAAGATCTATCCAACATCCATAGAAACATCTATATCGTAAAGTGTACAAAATGTTCTCATAGATTGATTTAAATACACATACTTTAAATATATTACATATTTTAAAACACATTAGAAATGTGCATATATATTGTGTATATACTGTATATTTAATATATGTGGGTAGACGAGTCAATGGAGAATGTCTTATTCCTACTCTAGCATTTACAACGCAATATTCTGAGGCAAATTTGGTCAGAGACAACATTCTGGTAGATGCCACTATGCTTCAACAATAGTGTCCCGACGAGGCCGCTCCATCTCTATTTCTCTGTTGCGTTCAATCTCTTAGACCTGATAAAGGCCATGCCATGTGTCCTCATGTGTGTGTTCAAACTCCCCTCTGTCTCAAACATCTTGTCACACACTTTACATTTGGTTTCAGGGGTCCCGTCGTCCAGGCCGGAACCCAACTGGTTCTCTCTCTGGTTCTCATCGGCAGCGACGGTTCCATTCCGTCTGGCCAGCTCCCGCGGCTCCTTCTGCTTGTGGATAATGAAAAGATGTCGGGCCAGGGAGCGGGGAGAAGTGTAGCACAGACCACACTCCCTGCACTGGAAGGAGGATCTGTCAGACTTGTGCTGCGGAATGTGGTCGTGGAAGGTGACGAGGTCCTCGGTGGTGAAGCTGCACACGGCACACTTGTGGACCTTGAACACGTTAACCTTGAGCTTCTTTAGGGGCTGGGTGGGTGTGGAGCCCCTGGAGCGAGAACCGGGAGGCCCCTCGTCATCCTGCTGCTTCCTCTTGGGGCTGAGGGCCTGCAGGGGGGGCGAAATAGGGACATGAGGGTTGCTGCATGTACAGATTTCCATTCAATCCAACACAGATAAACAATCTTTGCATTGCCGTGATTTTTAGAGGCAAATTCCCTCATGTTCACAGAGATCACGTTTGTTTTAAATGCCATAGATGTTGGCTCAAGCACAAATCACCTTTAAAAATCAATGGCAGTGCACAAGCAGTTAATCTGGGTTTCTTTGAATCCTGGTCACAGTATCAGGGAGAGGAACAGCACAAACTATGGATCAGTGGGTGCAGCTGATTGGTCAGTTACTGTACCTTGTCAGAAGGGCGGGTGCAGCTGATTGGTCAGTTACTGTGCCTTGTCAGGAGGGTGGGTGCAGCTGATTGGTCAGTTACTGTGCCTTGTCAGGAGGGTGGGTGCAGCTCATTGGTCAGTTACTGTGCCTTGTCAGGAGGGCGGGTGCAGCTCATTGGTCAGTTATTGTACCTCGTCAGGAGGGTGGGTGCAGCTGATTGGTCAGTTACTGTGCCTTGTCAGGAGGGCGGGTGCAGCTCATTGGTCAGTTATTGTACCTTGTCAGGAGGGTGGGTGCAGCTGATTGGTCAGTTACTGTACCTTGTCAGGAGGGCGGGTGCA
This sequence comes from Oncorhynchus mykiss, assembly GCF_057628025.1. Classification (NCBI taxonomy): domain Eukaryota; kingdom Metazoa; phylum Chordata; class Actinopteri; order Salmoniformes; family Salmonidae; genus Oncorhynchus; species Oncorhynchus mykiss. The sequence continues at coordinate 10,293,085 of NC_143033.1, read as the reverse complement.
GCTCATTGGTTAGTTATTGTACCTTGTCAGGAGGGTGGGTGCAGCTGATTGGTCAGTTACTGTACCTTGTCAGGAGGGTGGGTGGGTGCAGCTGATTGGTCAGTTACTGTACCTTGTCAGCAGGGCGGGTGCAGCTCATTGGTCAGTTATTGTACCTTGTCAGGAGGGTGGGTGCAGCTGATTGGTCAGTTACTGTACCTTGTCAGGAGGGTGGGTGGGTGCAGCTGATTGGTCAGTTACTGTACCTTGTCAGGAGGGCTGTCCTCTGTGTGAGCTGGGTCTGGCGCCATCTTCCCCTCAGCATCTTTAATGCCACCATGCATCAGCTGGATGTGTTTGTCCAGCATCACACGCTTAGTGAACGTACGGTTGGGGTCTGGACAGTGACTGTGGAGTCATACAGACAGAGAGAGAGAGAGTTCTTAAAGAAGAGGCCATTCACATTTGACACATTAAATGCTAACATGGTCATCACAGGAATTTGTTGCCCTGTTGAATCTGTGTAGACTGAATAGTTGTGCATCTACAATGTAGGTTAAACTCATATATTCTAGTAGCAAACGCCACAATAACCGAACCCAAAAATGTGATCCAATCCAGCATTACTCACGGACAGGAGTAGACCTTACGTAGCCCCTTGTGCTTGATCCTGTTGTGTCGACACAAGCTGTGGGAGGAGCTGAACGACTTGTCACACTGTCGGCACGGGTGCTTCTTCAGTTGCTGCATTCATAGTGGGAGAACAAATAGAATTGAACAGTTATGGTTTTATTACGGTCACCACGGCGATAGACTGTATCACAGCAGTCTGAGGCTCTGTCACTACAGACACCCTGGTTCCACTCCAGACTGTATCACAGCAGTCTGAGGCTCTGTCACTACAGACACCCTGGTTCCACTCCAGACTGTATCACAGCAGTCTGAGTCTCTGCATCTCAGTGCTAGAGGCATCACTCCAGACTGTATCACAGCAGTCTGAGGCTCTGCATCTCAGTGCTAGAGGCATCACTCCAGACTGTATCACAGCAGTCTGAGGCTCTGCATCTCAGTGCTAGAGGCATCACTCCAGACTGTATCACAGCAGTCTGAGGCTCTGCATCTCAGTGCTAGAGGCATCACTCCAGACTGTATCACAGCAGTCTGAGGCTCTGTCACTACAGACACCCTGGTTCCACTCCAGACTGTATCACAGCAGTCTGAGTCTCTGCATCTCAGTGCTAGAGGCATCACTCCAGACTGTATCACAGCAGTCTGAGGCTCTGCATCTCAGTGCTAGAGGCATCACTCCAGACTGTATCACAGCAGTCTGAGGCTCTGCATCTCAGTGCTAGAGGCATCACTCCAGACTGTATCACAGCCGGCCATGATTGGGAGTCCAATTCACCGTATCACAATTCCAGTGGGTCAGAAGTTTACATACACTAAGTTGACTGTGCCAGCTTGGAAAATTCCAGAAAATGTCATGGCTTTAAAAACTTCTAATAGGCTAATTGACATCATTTGAATCAATTGGAGGTGTACCTGTGGATGTATTTCAAGGCCTACCTTCAAACCCAGTGTCTCTTTGCTTGACATCATGGGAAAATCTAAATAAATCAGCCAATACCTCAATTATAACAATTATACACCTCCACAAGTCTGGTTCATCCTTGGGAGCAATTTTCAAACACATGAAGGTGCCATGTTCATCTTTACAAACAATAATACACAAGTATAAACACCATGGGACCACGCAGCCATCATACCGCTCAGGAAGGAGACATGTTCTGTCTCCTAGAGATGAACGTACTTTGGTGCGAAAAGTGCAAATCAATCCCAGAACAACAGCAAAGGACCTTGTGAAGATGCTGGAGGAAACAGGTACAAATGTATCTATATCCACAGTAAAACAAGTCCTATATTGACATCACCTGAAAGGCCGCTCAGCAAGGAAGAAGCCACTGCTCCAAAACCGGCATAAAAAAGCCAGACTATGGTTTGCAACTGCACATGGGGACAAAGATCGTACTTTTTGGAGAAATGTCCTCTGGTCTGATGAAACAAAAATGTAACTGTTTGACCATAATGACCATCGTTATGTTTGGGGGAAAAAGGGGGAAGCTTGCAAGCCGAAGAACACCATCCCATCCGTGAAGCACGGGGTGGCAGCACCATGTTGTGGGGGTGCTTTGCTGCAGGAGGGACTGGTGCACTTCACAAAATAGATGGCATCATGAGGTAGGAAAATTACGTGGATATATTGAAGCAACATCTCAAGACATCAGTCAGGAAGTTAAAGCTTGGACGCAAATTATTCTTTCAAATGGACTATGACCTCCAAGCATACTTCCAAAGTTGTTGCAAAATGGCTTAAGGACAACAAAGTCCAGGTATTGGAGTGGCCATCACAAAGCCCTGACCTCAATCCTATAGAAAATTTGTGGGCAGAACTGAAAAAGTGTGTGTGAGCAAGGAGGCCTACAAACCTGCCTCAGTTACACCAGCTCTGTCAGGAGGAATGGGCCAAAATTCACCCAACTTATTGTGTGAAGCTTGTGGAAGGCTACCCGAAACGTTTGACCCAAGTTAAACAATTTAAAGGCAATGCTAACAAATACTAATTGAGTGTATGTAAACTTCTGACCCACTGGGAATGTGATGAAAGAAATAAAAGCTGAAATAAATCAATCTCTCTACTATTATTCTGACATTTCACATTCTTAAAATAAAGTGGTGATCCTAACTGACCTAAGACAGGGAATTTTTACTAGGATTAAATGTCAGAATTTGTGGAAAAACTGAGTTTAAATGTATTTGGCTAAGGTGTATGTAAACTTCCGACTTCAACTGTACACACGTACTACGGGGTATTGGCTCAGGGTTGATTTGGGATTCAAACTAGGACTACACGCTACCTTGCCATGCTCCTGCCTGACGTGGGCTACGAACACCTCTCTCTGGATGAAGAGACGGTCACAGTCTCCACATGTCCAGCCAGGAGCAGGTGGCTTCTGGGGGGCTGAGGTAGGGGTGATCTGGGCCTTTTTCAGGGGTGTAGTTGGGGCATTCTTGTCCACCCTGTCCAGACCGTTGGTGTTGGTGTTGGGGCTGGAACTGAGGGGCAGGTTGATACCCAGGTTGGGGGGACCCTCGATGGTCTTTAAGGTGCCATGCATCGTCTACACAGGGATGACAAACAGCTCCAGTAACAGGCATATTAACTACTCATACAGACTGCACAAGGACAATGACTTAGAATGACTGATTAGGATTATACACAAATATATTTCAAGTGCTTGTCATTACATTGTAGTAGATTTTGAATACTTTTCTGAAAAATAGAAGTGCCTGTTATAAGTTTTTATAAGTTAAATAAGTTATTTGTTCACATCGACCACAAGAGAAGAAGATATTTCCCCCTTCATACAGTACCCTGATGTGGTCCAACATGAGCTGTTTCTGGGCGTAGTGCATGGAACAGTCTGGGCATTTGAAGACAGACACCTTCTGATTGGCTATGTGTTGATCGAAGTGTGACTGAAGCAGTGTCTGCTGGGTAAACACTGTGTCACACATGGAACACTTGTAGATCAACCTGAAAGACAACACAAAGAATGTTTTAACAACATATTCCACTTTGAGAGACATGTGGCTTTATAAAAATGAATGAGTTTCATTAAACCCTGTGTACAGAAAAGGAATAAAATCAATGTTATCTAATAACAATTATTTTTTTCAATTGTACTAATGCATTGTATACGACAACAGTACCTATTCATGGCCATGAATACACTTACTAATGTTAATGTCCATAATAGGAGTTAATGATTTATTTAAAAACAATTTGTCAGTTCAAAAGGTATATCACAGAACCTGTGTCCTGTCCTGTCCTGTCCTGTCTGTCTGTCTGTCTGTCTGTCTGTCTGTCTGTCTGTCTGTCTGTCTGTCTCTGTCTGTCTGTCTGTCTGTCTGTCTGTCTGCCTGCCTGCCTGCCTGCCTGCCTGTCTGTCTGTCTGTCTGCCTGCCTGCCTGCCTGCCTGCCTGCCTGCCTGCCTGTCTGTCTGTCTGTCTGTCTGTCTGTCTGTCTGTCTGTCTGTCTGTCTGTCTGTCTGTCTGTCTGTCTGCCTGCCTGCCTGCCTGCCTGCCTGCCTGCCTGCCTGCCTGTCTGTCTGTCTGTTTGTCTGAGAGACCACCTGGCACCTGCTCCTGAACAGGTTCAGTCATCAGTGTGTGTGTGTGTGTTCATTAGAGTGTGTTGACGGTGTTAGGAAAAGGTCAGGGTGCTGGAAAAACACTCAGTTAAAGCTACTGTGTCTAATAACATTAAACGCAAACCCATTCAACGTTGAAAATGAAGACGGTTCTGACAGGAACATGACTTGGATATGGATATCGGATAACTTTCCCTCATTAAAGCAGAATTAATTTGTGTTAACAACTGAGGATGTTGGTGTCACCTTTCCAATCAGTGATAGAACAGCATACAGTAGAATAGAACAATAAGATCGTATATTCTATTAAATAGAAGACAAAGGTCTTCAACATAGAACAAAAACTTTCTAGGATAATATTAAGTTTAGATAAATACTTTACTAGACTAGACTAGACTAGACTAGACTAGACTATACTATACTAGATCACATGAATAATGGGTTGTGAGAATCTGAAGAGACTTACTTGGGCTCTCCTATCTTGACCCCAGGGTGCTGTGTGCGTGCGTGTGAGTGTGTGCCAGGAGCAGACTTGAAGGCCATGGGGCAGATGGGACACTTGTAAAAGATCTCACAGTGAGAGCTCTGGATGTGAGTCTTCAGAGCAGCCACGTCAGAGTAGATGACGCTACAGTGCACACAGCTGGAGAGAGAGAGGGGGGAAGAAAAACATACAAACAGTACATACATACAGTGAGCACCAGAATGAATTGGACAGTGACCATTTTTCTGTTATTTTGGTTCTGTACTTTGAGTTTGAAAGGATACAATGACAATGAGAGTGAAGTGCAGACTGTCAGCTTTAATTTGAGGGTATTTTCATACATATCGGGTGAAACGTTTAGGATTTATAGAAGCTTTTGTACATGGTCCCCCCCATTTTCGAGCATCAAAAAACATTGGACAGTTTAACATAATGCAGAATAAAGTAATCATTGTAAATATTTGGTCGCACATCACCAGACGCTGGGTATCTTCCCTGGTGATGCTCTGCCAGGCCTGTACTGCAGCCATCTTCAGTTCCTACTTGTTTCGGGGACTTATTGCCTTCAGTCTCCTCTTCAGCATGTACAATGCATGTTCAATTGGATTCAGATCCGGTGATTGACTCGGCCAGTCAAGGATTTTCCACTTTTTGGCCATCAAAAACCCCTTCGTTGTTCTAGCAGTATGTTAAGGGTCATTGTCTTGTTGCGTGATGAAGTGCTGTCCAATGAGTTTGGAGGCATTTGGTTTTATCTGAGCAGATAAAATAGACTTCAGAATTAATTGTTCTACTTCTGTCTACAGTCACATCATCGATGAAGACAAGTGAGCCTGTTTCCCTGGCAGCCATAGCCTGTTTCCCTAGCAGCCATAGCCTGTTTCCCTAGCAGCCATAGCCTGTTTCCCTAGCAGCCATAGCCTGTTTCCCTGGCAGCCATAGCCTGTTTCCCTGGCAGCCATAGCCTGTTTCCCTGGCAGCCATAGCCTGTTTCCCTAGCAGCCATAGCCTGTTTCCCTAGCAGCCATAGCCTGTTTCCCTAGCAGCCATAGCCTGTTTCCCTGGCAGCCATAGCCTGTTTCCCTAGCAGCCATAGCCTGTTTCCCTAGCAGCCATAGCCTGTTTCCCTAGCAGCCATAGCCTGTTTCCCTGGCAGCCATAGCCTGTTTCCCTAGCAGCCATAGCCTGTTTCCCTAGCAGCCATAGCCTGTTTCCCTGGCAGCCATAGCCTGTTTCCCTGACAGCCATAGCCTGTTTCCCTAGCAGCCATAGCCTGTTTCCCTAGCAGCCATAGCCTGTTTCCCTAGCAGCCATAGCCTGTTTCCCTGGCAGCCATAGCCTGTTTCCCTGACAGCCATAGCCTGTTTCCCTAGCAGCCATAGCCTGTTTCCCTAGCAGCCATAGCCTGTTTCCCTAGCAGCCATAGCCTGTTTCCCTAGCAGCCATAGCCTGTTTCCCTGGCAGCCATAGCCTGTTTCCCTGGCAGCCATAGCCTGTTTCTCTAGCAGCCATAGCCTGTTTCCCTAGCAGCCATAGCCTGTTTCCCTGGCAGCCATAGCCTGTTTCCCTGACAGCCATACAGGCCCAAGCCATAACACCACCTCCACCATGTTTCATGGATGAGGTGATATGCTTTGGATCATGGGCATGTCTTTTTTTCTCTCCACACTTTCCATCACTCTGGTACATGTTAATCTTTGTCTCATCTGTCCATAATACTTGTTTCCAAAACTCTTGGGGCTCTTTTAGGTGCTTTTTTAGCAAACTGTAATCTGGCCTTTCTATTCTTCAGGCTTATCAGTGGTTTGTATCTTGTAGTGTACCCTCTGTAGTCTTGGTGGTGTAGTCTACGTATGGTAGACTGACACATCTACACCTGCATCCAGGAGAGTGTTTTTGATCTGTTGGGCTGTTGTCAGGGGGGTTTTCTTCACCATAGAGAGTATTCTCCGGTCATCCACTACAGTGGTCTTCCTCAGTCTACCGGGTCTTTTGACATAATTGAGTTCACCGGTTGTTGTTTTTTCTTGTTAATGATGAACCAAACTGTTGACTTGTTTTGCAATGTTCCTGATTGATTGATGTTCATTTCTGAGCCTTATGACGGCCAGCTTCATTTGCATCGACACTGCTGTCTTCCTCATGTGTGACAACACCCCAACAACAACCTCCAAAGGCAACAGCAAAGTCTAGAATCAATACTATTCATCAACAGCTCTCCTGCATTCACTAACGACACAAATGAATACACCTGCCTAACGATACACATGTGTGAAGCCAATTCAACAAATACTTGTAGTACCTTAAACTGGGGGAGACTATGTACAAAAGGTGCTGTCATTTGTAAATGGTTCATCCGATATGTATGAAAATACCCTCAAATTATAGCTGACAGTCTGCATCACCCTCATTGTATCCTTTCAAACTCAAAGTGCTAGAGTACAGAACCAAAATAACAAAACAAGTATGGTGCTCACTGTATATATATAAAACAAAAATATACAGGACCTTTTAACTCAACACTTTGGATGATTTTGATACTCAATGCAAGTTACAAAATCAACTGACATTGTAATTACTGTGATTAGCAAGCGGCACATTGATAGGTGAAATAAATCATTTTCAGTGTGGAGACTTAAAAGGTGACATTATCAAAGAACTACAGTATTGCCTCTTCCAAGTGTGCACCCTCCACATTGGGAAGAGCCGATATTGGGGGTCTCGTTGCTGTTGATTTCTGTAGGAAGAAAGTTGCCTTTCTGTATGGCGTCATATTGCTACGTCTACCTGAGTGAGTGGACCTTTTAAACAAAAGTCATCTGACTGCTCCTAAAGAAAATCTCTAGAGAAGAAGGGGAACCATGTTAACAAGCTAGACAGAAGTGTTTCCTGTTCAGGCAGGAAGCAATGTCAGACTGACCGGTAGCCCACCCTGCGGGTGTAGTGCAGACAGTTCCTGGTCACATGGGACTGGAAGTGGATTGAGCGGCAGATAGCCCCACACTCAGGGCAGATGTAGGGAGACTTGTGCTGGTGGATCCGTTGGTGCGACGCAAAGCTGCACACGTTAGGTAGTAGCATTTGGCAGATTGTGCAGGTTTTCTACAGACGTAAACAGAGACAGAAATTTCACAAAACGGTATTATAATTCTCTAGGAGGAATGCAATCTTTGAGAGTTGGTTTAATAATGGAGTTAAATTAACAAAAAACATTTGACAATTTATATCATTAGCTGGCGCTATAAAGGGATGATATGATGAAAAAACACAATGGCATTAAAGATGGCATCTGCAGTACAGGGAAACAGCGCCACTGGCCGCCCCACCACCGTTGTTATTGTTGTTGTTGTTGCTGAGCTGAGGAGCGTCGTGCAGCATGGTGAGAACGTGGCAGTACATATTAAGCTCTTCTGTTGAGGCGTTCAATGATGTCGGGGGGGGGGGGGGGGGCGACGACGACACACAGCCTTCTCTGTTTGCAGTAACTTCTTTGTTGTAATATATAATATCCCAGATGGACGAGGTTCATTTACCATGAAGGATTCCAGCTTTAATATATACATATATTTTTTTATTATATATTAATCAAAAGGGAGTGTTGGAGGCAGTGTAAAAGGGAGTGTTGGAGGCAGTGTAAAAGGGAGTGTTGGAGGCAGTGTAAAAGGGAGTGTTGGAGGCAGTGTAAAAGGGAGTGTTGGAGGCAGTGTAAAAGGGAGTGTTGGAGGCAGTGTAAAAGGGAGTGTTGGAGGCAGTGTAAAAGGGAGTGTTGGAGGCAGTGTAAAAGGGAGTGTTGGAGGCAGTGTAAAAGGGAGTGTTGGAGGCAGTGTAAAAGGGAGTGTTGGAGGCAGTGTAAAAGGGAGTGTTGGAGGCAGTGTAAAAGGGAGTGTTGGAGGCAGTGTAAAAGGGAGTGTTGGAGGCAGTGTAAAAGGGAGTGTTGGAGGCAGTGTAAAAGGGAGTGTTGGAGGCAGTGTAAAAGGGAGTGTTGGAGGCAGTGTAAAAGTGAGTGTTGGAGGCAGTGTAAAAGGGAGTGTTGATTAGAAGTGGTGACACAGTGGGTGTGACTCGCAGAAATACACAATAGACAAGGGAAGTTTAAAAAGAGCAAGAAAATAACCACACCTACACACAGTAGCCACACATACACACAGTAACCACACATACACACAGTAACCACACCTACACACAGTAACCACACATACACACAGTAACCACACCTACACACAGTAACCACACATACACACAGTAACCACATCTACACACAGTAACCACACATACACACAGTAACCACACATACACACAGTAACCACACATACACACAGTAACCACACATACACACAGTAACCACACATACACACAGTAACCACACATACACACAGTAACCACACATACACACAGTAACCACACATACACAAAGTAACCACACATACACACAGTAACCACACATACACACAGTAACCACACATACACACCTGTCCGCTGGACTCTGGCGCCTGCTGATAGTGCATCGCTAGAGAGTTCTCATCCAGGAACACCTCACTGCACTCTAAACACTTCAGACTGGTTCTGCAGAGCCGGGACACATCCTCATCCAGGGGCATGGCAGCAACCGGAGGGGCGTTGGAGGGGGCACAGATCACCGCTGCCTGGGCCTGAGTACCAGCACCCTTCCCTAGGAAGTGGCCGGTGGAGCTGTAGGTAGATCCAGCGGTGGTGGTGGAGGATAGCGGAGGTGATGTAGTGATCATCTGGTCTGTAGGGATGGGCTTGAGGATGAGGTGGGAACACTGCATAACCACCCCTTTGAGGAGAAGAGAAGAGAAGACGAGGTTAGAAGAGGAGAGGAGACAAAAGGAGAGGAGAGAAGACAAGAGGAGAAGAAAATAGGAAAGGACAAGAGGAGATAAGAGATTTTTAAGAGATAAGAGGTCTCAATTTAGAAGCATTGCAGAGTATCAACGGCACTGAACGCTTTAGGCATTTCATGTATGAAGAAAAGTCACCTTTGTCTTTGTGTCCTCGGGCGTGGGAGAGCAGACTGCACTTGTTGTAGAAGACCAGGTTCTTGACACAGTGGTTGCAGGTGACCTCGATGCGGACACTGCGGCGGTCGTAATGCTGACTCAGGCTTCTCTCCAGGGCAAACGAGTCACCGCACTCCAGGCACCTGTAAATAATAATATAAATGAATATACATTCATTCGAACATGTATATTATATACACTGCATTTCAAGAAGCCCAAGGACACTGTATAAATTTTTTTTTAGGAAGAAACAATTAAAATGCTATATAGCTAGCTAGCGTTTTACCTATAGCCGCGGGAGGGTAGGGAGATACAGGCGGCCGAGGGGGGGCTGAGGTTGGGGACGTAGACTGGGACGGGGTTGATGCTGCTCAGGACCTTATTGAAGGCCTCCACTACAGAACTCTGAGAGCTGGCTAACACCTGGACTCTAGAGACACCCTTCTTCTGGGCCTGGGCAGCCAGCAGGGCTTGCTTCACCGGCTGCTGCCCCTGGGGCTTGGAGCTGGACAGCACCTGGTGAAACGAACAGACATTCAAGGAGTTACTGAATGAAATGTTAGGGATTTATTGTTGTTATTAATCTATTGAGTTATTTATTTATTAGAATTATTCCTCATGTTTATTTCATTATTACTGTATGACGTTATATTTTGTTGTCTATAGCGTGTTAGCATAGAAGATTAGTTCTGATGTACAGAATGAGGTATCATAAGAAACCAAACCTGGTGGAGCTCAGACACAGAGGTGGTCTTGGTCAGGGGGAGTAGGTTGAGGTTGGTGAGGTGGACAGTCTTTGGCACGGTGAGTTTGGCGTTTGCCAGGCTGGATGCGGGCACCATGACGGTCTGCTGTTGTTGTTGATGGATGGCGTTGGCAGCTTTGAGGATGGCGCTGCTGGCACTCTGTACCGACGCAGCGGGGATCACTGTGGCTTTGACCATGGTGTTGTTGGCCAACTTTAGGTTAATGACCTGAATAGGGGGAGGAGAGGATGGGAAATACAATTGTATTCACACAGTGAATACAGTGAATAACGCATAACAATAACATAAAAATAACATGGCTCCTCCGACACATTGGTGCGGCTGGCTTCCGGGTTGGATGCTCGCTGTGTTAAGAAGCAGTGTGGTTGTGTATCGGAGGTCGTCTCTCCCGAGCCCGTACGGGAGTTGTAGCGATGAGACAAGATAGTAGCTACTAAAAACAATTGGATACCACGAAATTGGGGATAAAACGGGGTAAAAAAATCAAATAACATGGCTATATACAGGGAGTACCAGTACCGAGTGGTACACTACCGTTCAAACTTAGAAATGTCCTTGTTTTCCATGAAAACATACATGAAATGAGTTGCAAAATGAATAGGAAATATAGTCAAAATGTTGACAAGGTTATAAATAATGCCTTTTAATTGAAATAATAATTGTGTCCTTCAAACTTTGCTTTCGTCAAAGAATCCTCCATTTGTAGGTCAAGCTGCTCCCACAACAACTCAATAGGGTTGAGATCCGGTGACTGTGCTGGCCACTCCATTATAGACAGAATACCAGCTGACTGTTTCTTCCCTAAATAGTTATTGCATAGTTTGGAGCTGTGCTTTGGGTCATTGTCCTGTTGTAGGAGGAAATTGGCTCCAAATAAGCGCCGTCCATAGGGTATGGCATGGCGTTGCAAAATGGAGTGATAGCCTTCCTTCTTAAAGATCCCTTTTTACCCCATACAAATCTCCCACTTTACCACCACCAAAGCACCCCCAGACCATCACATTGCCTCCACCATGCTTTACAGATGGCATCAAGCACTCTTCCAGCATCTTTTCATTTTTTTCTGTGTCTCACGAATGTTATTCTTTGTGATCCAAACTCCTCAAACTTAGATTCGCCTGACCATAACACTTTTTTCCAATCTTCCTCTGCCCAGTGTCTCTGTTCTTTTGCCCATCGTAATCTTTTATTGGCCAGTCTGAGATATGGCTTTTTCTTTGCAACTCTGTCTAGAAGACCACCACGACTGGTGTTTCGCGGGTACTATTTAATGAAGCTGCCAGTTGTGGTCTTGTAAGGCGTCTGTTTCTCAAACTAGACACTCTAATGTACTTGTCCTCTTGCTCAGTTGTGCACCGGGGCCGCCCACTCCTCTTTCTATTCTGGTTAGAGACAGTTTTTGCTGTTCTGTGAAGGGAGTAGTACACAGCGTTGTATGAGATCTTCAGTTTCTTGGCAATTTCTCGCATGGAATAGCCTTCATTTCTCAGTACAAGAATAGACTGACCAGTATCCGAAGAAAGTTATTTGTTTCTGACAATTTGAGCCTGTAATCAAACCCACAAATGCTGATGCTCCAGAAAAATAAACTAGTCTAAAGAAGGCCAGTTTTATTGCTTCTTTAATTAGAACAACAGTTTTCAGCTGTGCTAACATAGCCAATGAGTTCAATCTTGGTTTCATCAGACCAGAAAATCTTGTTTCTCATGTCCTAAGAGTCTTTAGGTGCCTTTTGTCAAAAAACAATTTATTTAGTTAACTAGGCAAGTCAGTTAAGAACAAATTCTTATTTACAATGACGGCCTAGGAACAGTGGGTTACCTGCCTTGTTCAGGGGAAGAACGACAGATTTTTATCTTGTCAAGTCTGGGATTCAATCTAGCAACCTTGCGGTTACTGGCCCAACGCTCTAACCACTACGCTACCTGCCACCCCAATCATGTGCCTTTCACTGAGGAATGGCTTCCGTCTTGCCACTCCACCATAAAGTCCTGATTGGTGGAATGTTGCAGAGATGGTTGTCCTTCTGGAAGGTTCTCCCATATCCACATAGAAACTCTGGAGCTCTGTCAGAGTGACCATTGGAGTGACCATTCTTGGTAACCTCCCTAATCAAGGCCTTTCTCCTCCATTGCTCAGTTTGGCCGGGCGACCAGATCTAGGAAGAGTCTTGGTAATTCCAAACTTCCTCCACTTAAGAATGATGGAGGCCACTGTGTTCTTGGGGACCTTCAATGCTACAGACATGTTTTGGTACCCTTTCCCTGATCTGCACCTCGACACAATCCTGTCTCGGAGCTCTAAGGACAATTCCTTCGACCTCATTGCTTGGTTTTTGCTCTGACATGCACTGCCAACTGTGGGACCTTATATAGGCAGGTGTGTGCCTTTCCAAATCATGTCAAATCAATGGAATTTACCACAGGTGGACTCCAATCAAATTGTAGAAACATCTCAAGGATGATCAATGGAAACAGGATGCACCTGAGCTCAATTTCGAGTCTCATAGCAAAGGGTTTGAACACTTACAGTTGAAGTCGGAAGTTTACATACACCTTAGCCAAATAAATTTAAACTCAGTTTTTTACCATTCCTGACAATCCTAGTAAAAATTCCCTGTCTTAGGTCAGTTAGTATCACCAATTTATTTTAAGAATGTGAAATGTCAGAATAAGAGTAGAGAGATTGATTTATTTCAGCTTTTATTTCTTTCATTTCGGGTAGCCTTCCACAAGCTTCACACAATAAGTTGGGTGAATTTTGGCCCATTCCTCCTGACAGAGCTGGTGTAACGGAGTCAGGTTTGTAGGCCTCCGTGCTCGCACACGCTTTTCAGTTCTGCCCACAAATTTTCTATAGGATTGAGGTCAGGGCTTTGTGACGGCCACTCCAATACCTTGACTTTGTTGTCCTTAAGCCATTTTGCCACTTTGGAAGTATGCTTGGAGGTCATTGTCCATTTGGAAGACCAATTTGCGTCCAAGCTTTAACTTCCTGACTGATGTCTTGAGATGTTGCTTCAACATATCCACATCCACTCGTATCGACCGGGCTAGAGTGGGCATCGAGCCAGGTGCCATGAAGCCAGCTCAGCTCCAGTGCGTCTCCTCGGGCCGGGGTACATGGCACCAGCCCTACGCATGGTGTCCCCGGGTTCGCCAGCACAGTCCAGTGCGGGCTATTCCACCTCGCCGCACTGGCCTGGCTACGGGGAGCATCCAGCCAGGTAGGGTTGGGCAAGCTGTCTCTCCATCTCCTCCCTACAGGTGCTCCCGTCTGTCCTGAGCTTCCAGAGTCTCCCGTCTGTCCTGAGCTGCCAGAGCCGCCCGTCTGTCCTGTGCTGCCAGAGCCGCCCGTCTGTCCTGAGCTGCCAGAGCCGCCCGTCTGTCCTGAGCTGCCAGAGCCGCCCGTCTCTCCTGAGCTGCCAGAGCCACCCGTCTGTCCTGAGCTGACAGAGCCACCCGTCTGTCCTGAGCTGCCAGAGCCGCCCGTCAGTCAGGAGCTGCCAGAGCCGCCCGTCAGCCAGGAGCTACCAGAGCCGCCCGTCAGCCAGGAGCTGCCAGAGCCGCCCGTCAGCCAGGAGCTGCCAGAGCCGTCCGTCAGCCAGGAGCTGCCGGAATCGCCCTTCACTCCGGAGCTGCCGGAATCTCCCGTCCGTCCGGTGCTGCCGAAATCTCACGTCCATTCGGGACCCGTGGCTAGGGTCCCCAGTCCGAGGTTGGCGGTGAGGGTCGCCGCTCTAAAGAGGCCACGGAGGCGGTTAAAGAGGCGGAGAAAGACTATGGTGGAGTAGGTCCACGTCCCGCGCCAGAGCCCTCACCGCGGACAGACACCCACCCAGACCCTCCCCTATAAGTTCAGGTTTTGCGGCCGGAGTCCGCACTTTTGGGCAGGATACTGCCACGTTCTGACCTTAGTTCTTTTATTATGTCTTTGTTTTAGTATGGTCAGGGCGTGAGTTGGGTGCGTTGTCTATGTTCCTTTTTCTATGATTTGGGATTTCTGTGTTTGGCCTGGTATGGTTCTCAATCAGAGGCAGCTGTCATTTGTTGTCTCTGATTGAGAACCATACTTAGGTAGCCTGGTTTCACTTTTGAGTTGTGGGTGATTATTTTACGTGTCAGTGTTTGTTCCACACGGGACTGTTTCGTTTGTTTAATTTATTCACGTTGTTATTTTGTACTTTTCAGTGTTCTATTAAAAGTAAGCAATATTAACACGTACCACGCTGCGCATTGGTTCTCCGATCCTTCCTACTACTCCTCTTCGTCAGAAAGTTACAGACGCACAAATGTCATACCCCCCAAAATTGCAAACCTCCCCTGTTATTGTAATGGCGAGGGTTATGATATTGGTCCATCTATAACTTCTCACACATCATTTTTAACTATTCATTCAGGATTATCCGTAATCATGGTAGCATCCACATTAATGTAGAAGTGTTTAGAATAGAAATGACTCCAAAATGACACAGTACATTATTTACCATTCATTTCTATTGGGCTAAAAGGTTCATGTGACAACCAAAACAAAGAGCACATACATCCAACAAATTTGTAGTCACAAGCTTGATGTAGTCATTATTGTGCTATACATACGGGACCAAATACTTCACTTTTTACTACTTTAATAAACATTTAAGTGAATTTGTCCCAATAATTTTGCTCCCCTAAAATAGGGGGACTACTGTATGTACAAAAAGTGATATACAGTGCCTTGCGAAAGTATTCGGCCCCCTTGAACTTTGCGACCTTTTGCCACATTTCAGGCTTCAAACATAAAGATATAAAACTGTATTTTTTTGTGAAGAATCAACAACAAGTGGGACACAATCATGAAGTGGAACGACATTTATTAGATATTTCAAACTTTTTTAACAAATCAAAAACTAAAAAATTGGGCGTGCAAAATTATTCAGCCCCTTTACTTTCAGTGCAGCAAACTCTCTCCAGAAGTTCAGTGAGGATCTCTGAATGATCCAATGTTGACCTAAATGACTAATGATGATAAACACAATCCACCTGTGTGTAATCAAGTCTCCGTATAAATGCACCTGCACTGTGATAGTCTCAGAGGTCCGTCAAAAGCGCAGAGAGCATCATGAAGAACAAGGAACACACCAGGCAGGTCCGAGATACTGTTGTGAAGAAGTTTAAAGCCGGATTTGGATACAAAAAGATTTCCCAAGCTTTAAACATCCCAAGGAGCACTGTGCAAGCGATAATATTGAAATGGAAGGAGTATCAGACCACTGCAAATCTACCAAGACCTGGCCGTCCCTCTAAACTTTCAGCTCATACAAGGAGAAGACTGATCAGAGATGCAGCCAAGAGGCCCATGATCACTCTGGATGAACTGCAGAGATCTACAGCTGAGGTGGGAGACTCTGTCCATAGGACAACAATCAGTCGTATATTGCACAAATCTGGCCTTTATGGAAGAGTGGCAAGAAGAAAGCCATTTCTTAAAGATATCCATAAAAAGTGTTGTTTAAAGTTTGCCACAAGCCACCTGGGAGACACACCAAACATGTGGAAGAAGGTGCTCTGGTCAGATGAAACCAAAATTGAACTTTTTGGCAACAATGCAAAACGTTATGTTTGGCGTAAAAGCAACACAGCTGAACACACCATCCCCACTGTCAAACATGGTGGTGGCAGCATCATGGTTTGGGCCTGCTTTTCTTCAGCAGGGACAGGGAAGATGGTTAAAATTGATGGGAAGATGGATGAAGCCAAATACAGGACCATTCTGGAAGAAAACCTGATGGAGTCTGCAAAAGACCTGAGACTGGGACGAAGATTTGTCTTCCAACAAGACAATGATCCAAAACATAAAGCAAAATCTACAATGGAATGGTTCAAAAATAAACATATCCAGGTGTTAGAATGGCCAAGTCAAAGTCCAGACCTGAATCCAATCGAGAATCTGTGGAAAGAACTGAAAACTGCTGTTCACAAATGCTCTCCATCCAACCTCACTGAGCTCGAGCTGTTTTGCAAGGAGGAATGGGAAAAAAAATGTTGTTCCACTTCATGATTGTGTCCCACTTGTTGTTGATTCTTCACAAAAAAATACAGTTTTATATCTTTATGTTTGAAGCCTGAAATGTGGCAAAAGGTCGCAAAGTTCAAGGGGGGCGAATACTTTCGCAAGGCACTGTAATTTCTAAACTGTTCACCCGATATGGATGAAAATACCCTGACAGTCTGCACTTTAACCTCTTAGTCATTGTTTGATTTCAAATCCAAACTGCTGGAGTGCAGAGCCAAAACTAAACAAAATAGTCACTGTCCCAATACTTACAGAGGGCACTGTACAAAGGAAAAGGTTGGTTACCTGGGAACCCGCCGTCTTGACTGCAGACACAGGGAGGAAAGCAGTGGCCACAGGTTTGATGGTCATCTGCTTGTTGATCTCCATGGCAACACCTGGGGTGGTGGTGGGCAGGGAGGAGGTCCGCGTCGAGTTCGGGGAGGACAGGAAGGAGGAGACCATGATGGAAGACCCTCTCTTCAGGCGTTCAGGGTCTGACTCTACCTGGGCCAACGGCAGCACTCTGGTGACGGTGCGTTTGATCTGGCCAGAGGAAGTCTTAATGGTTTTGATCCGGACCTTTGGGATGACGGGTGTGGACGGGGAGGAGGAGGGGGAACCAGAGCCTCTACTGCTGTCCTCGCTGGTGGTTGGGCTGCCGGGGCCCTCTGGCTGTTTGGACTGCAGCCTCCTGGCCACCTAGGATAGGATAGAATAGGATAGGATGAACTTTTTTGTCCCGGGTGGAAATTTGTCTGGGACTAATCTATTGTGGACAGACTGCATAACATAAATGGTACCGTAGTCGTTAATGGAGCATCTAACCGTTCCTAGAGGTTAGTCTTAGACACATAGTACTGACGTATACAAGTACAGTAAAACATTTACACACTTGACTTATATACAATCCATACCTCCAGAGCTGATGGGGACTCCTGGTCTGGGGGCTTCTCCGGGACCAGGTCCCTGGGGCTCTCCCTCTCCTTGGCCTCCTTGGGTGCTTCCCTCTGGGTGTGGATGTCAGGGATGGTGGTAAATGAGTCTCTCTCGGTGGTAGGGGGGGACTCAGAGTTAGTGGTGTCTGATTCTGTGGCTTTCTTAGCACTGAGAGCTGCAATAGCAGCAATGCAGGAGGAAAGTTTGGCTGATGAATTGGCTTGTTTGGCCTGCGAGAGACTGGTGGACACAGCCTGGACACAGGGCTCCCCAGCCTCCCTCCCTGACCCCTCCTGGGTGCGAGGGGCCGTTGTCTCTTTGGCTTTCTCTTCTTCAAGTTTCCTTGATTTAGAGGAGTCGTAAAGGTTCAGACTAACGGTGACCAAAGTCTTGTTGTTGTTTTTATCAGGTTTTGATTTGTCGCAGTCTCCATTGGACTTGTTCGCAGGTTTGGCCGTGCTATGGGAGTCTGCCAGTACGGCTTTGGTGGTCAGCTCCTCCTCTTTCTTGGCAGGTGGTTCTGTCAGAGGGTTTGTCCTAAAAAATGGCAGGGCGCTCTGCTTGACCCTGTCCAGAGAGTCATCAACTTCAATCTTATCGTCATCGTCAAACTCCTCAGCGCTGGAAATGGGACTGAACTGGTTAAAAGTAGAGTGGGAGATGAAGTTGGAGGCCAATCCATGATGAGCCTCCACATCTCTCAGAGTCTTTTCGGCTCCGTTGTTCTTACTGTACCGGTCGTTAGGTGACATTGACAGGTACCCGTTATGAAGCCCATTGTGGTTCACCATGGTGGTGGGGTCAGCCTGAACCACCTCCTCTGGTCGTGTGTGTTCTTCACCGCCGGCGTCCATTTTGTGGACATTCTTGACGATGACGCTGACGCCCACGTCTGGAGCTCCAGAGGGGGTGTGTGCCTCGTCCTCGTGGGGGACGCTTGGGTGTTTGAGCTGGCCATCATGAGGGTCCTCGTGGGGGACGCTGGGGTGTTTCAGCTGGCCATCGTGGGGGTCCTCGTGGCCTGACTCTATGGCTGTCTTCGGGTCCACCATGTCTGGGATGTCAAAGGCTGCTAGGAGGTCGTCAAAGTCTGGGGTCTTCATATCGCCCATGTTTTTGATGTGATGATGCAAGAACCTGGAAGAGATATAACGAAAAAAAGAAAACTAGTTAGCTAGTACACAAATGAATACACAAACTCATTAAATCTGAATAATATTGTCAAGACACAAAAGAAGGATGAGGAGAACGATTAAGCCTCCAGATTCTACGCATAATGCCATTGGAGTGCTTATGTAACAAAGTCATGACAAGCATTCATGGTTTTGACTAGGTGGTATACAGCTATGACCGGAAGTGACTTTTTCATAGCAGGTTAGGATAACTAATGTAGAAGGTTAGAAGAACTAAATGTAGCTAATTTCCCTCCAACATCGGACACCCCCTAACTTCGGACACTCTCTAGAGGTTGGATGATTAAATCACAGAGCTCAACGGTACATTTTGGGACTGAAGACACGCTTCTAGCTAGCTGACCACAGATTTTCATTGCAGTTTATGTAAGTTAAGTTAGGTTTTGAGAGTTTTCAAAAAACTCTTTGGGATGACGGGTGTGGAAAACTCTCAAAACCTAACTTAACTTACATAAACTGCAATATATATATATATATATATATACACACACACATTTTGTGGGACACGCTGTATATTGTCAAATTCGACTGCGTGACAGACCACACATCATTTAATGTCCAACTTTTTACCTAAATTATTCATACTTATTTATATGTTAGTATTAAACTGTTATCTACTTTCTCAAAACATAAGATGAATCTGTAAAATAAACAAGACTTTATTTGGTTACAACACTGAAGAAGATGTTGGTGAAGAACCAGGCTACGCAATGAAAAGTTGACAGGCAAGTCTTTGTTTTTTACTGAAAGGCTAGCCAACTATCTAGTAAGCACTTCGGACACGAGGTTGGTGTCTCTTTTTTGAACAAAATGAAATGGATATATCTTGTAATTGAACAAAATAGTAAGGTGTCCAATAACTGGAGACTGTATGCCGATAATACGGGAGGTTTATCTTTGCTAAACCGCATATCAAAAAGCTGATACAGTAGTAGTAGTATTTCCACTGAAATGTCAAACATGCTAATTACTAACCCGTTAGCTAACATTTTTACGACACCAATAATCACAAAATATTGATAGCTCGATCCCGAGATAACACTGTTGAAGGTAATATATTTCTTAAACGCTGTTGAATATGCCAATAATAAAGGGTGCTACGCTAGCAGGTTAGGATAACTAAATGTAGCAGGTTAGGATAACTAAATGTAGCAGGTTAGTATAACTAAATGTAGCAGATTAGGATAACTAAATGTAGCAGGTTAGTATAACTAAATGTAGCAGATTAGGATAACTAAATGTAGCAGGTTAGGATAACTAAATGTAGCAGGTTAGGAGAACTAAATGTAGCAGGTTAGTATAGCTAATGTAGCAGGTTAGGAGAACTAAATGTAGCAGGTTAGTATAACTAAATGTAGCAGATTAGGATAACTAAATGTAGCAGGTTAGGATAACTAAATGTAGCAGGTTAGGATAACTAAATGTAGCAGGTTAGTATAGCTAATGTAGCAGGTTAGGAGAACTAAATGTAGCAGGTTAGTATAACTAAATGTAGCAGGTTAGGATAACTAAATGTAGCAGGTTAGTATAACTAAATGTAGCAGGTTAGGATAACTAAATGTAGCAGATTAGAACTAATGTAGCAGGTTAGTATAACTAAATGTAGCAGGTTAGAACTAATGTAGCAGGTTAGTATAACTAAATGTAGCAGGTTAGAACTAACGTAGCAGGTTAGAACTAACGTAGCAGGTTAGAACTAACATAGCAGGTTAGTATAACTAAATGTAGCAGGTTAGAACTAACGTAGCAGGTTAGTATAACTAAATGTAGCAGGTTAGAACTAACGTAGCAGGTTAGTATAACTAAAGTAGAAGGTTAGTATAACTAAAGTAGCAGGTAAGTATAACTAAATGTAGCAGGTTAGAACTAATGTAGCAGGTTAGTATAACTAAATATAGCAGGTTAGAACTAATGTAGCAGGTTAGTATAACTAAATCTAGCAGGTTAGAACTAACGTAGCAGGTTAGTATAACTAAATGTAGCAGGTTAGAACTAACGTAGCAGGTCAGTATAACTAAAGTAGAAGGTTAGTATAACTAAAGTAGCAGGTAAGTATAACTAAATGAGGTAGGTTAGAACTAACATAGCAGGTTAGAACTAACGTAGCAGGTTAGTATAACTAAAGTAGCAGGTTAGTATAACTAAAGTAGAAGGTAAGTATAACTAAAGTAGCAGGTAAGTATAGCTAAATGTAGCAGGTTAGAACTAACGTAGCAGGTTAGAACTAATGTAGCAGGTTAGAACTAACGTAGCAGGTTAGAACTAATGTAGCAGGTTAGTATAACTAAATGTAGCAGGTTAGACCTAATGTAGCAGGTTAGTATAACTAATGTAGCAAGTTAGTACTAATGTAGCAGGTTAGTATAACTAATGTAGCAAGTTAGTATAACTAATGTAGCAGGTTAGGAGAACTAAATGTAGCGGGTTAGGAGAACTAAATGTAGCAGGATACGATAAATAGGTTAAGGTTAGGAAAGGGGTTAGGGTTAGCTGAAATGTTCTCCTAACCTGCTTCAAAAATTCCCTTTGGGCTCCCGAGTGGCGCAGTGGTCTAAGGCACGGCATCTCAGTACTAGAGGCATCACTGCAGACACCCTGGTTCGAATCCAGGCTGTATCACAACGGTGATTGGGAGTCCCATAGGGCAGTGCAATATGCGTCATCTGGGTTTGACCGGTGTAGGCAGTCATTGTAAAATAAGAATTTGGTCTTAACTGACTTGCCTTGTTAAATAAAAAAATGTACTCCATCTAGTCACAACCAGCATTCAGACATGCAACAAATTCCCAAGTTAATTTGGTTGGCATCCTATGGCTAATAACGCACACTCTAAATCAGTAATGCTTTTCGAGGCCACATGGAGTGCTATTGTATACATTTTAAACAGAGTCACGACAAGCATTCAGCATACTCAGACAAGGCACATTCGTATAACTCTGGGGAGAATGACTGCTCCCTCTCATTGAAGCCACAGAGTTTCAAGGCCCACCGCAGTACTGCAGGCATTTTTAGCGTGTACATTATAGATATTTTTTAAGGCAATCATAGTCCCAATAATTGCTTTTAATACACCACATGCATGTCCTTGAACCGCTTATTTTAAAATCGCACATAGAAATGATAAAAAAAGAGGAAGAGGCGAAGCGAGAGGGATAACTGGACCCCCTTCTTTTATTTTATTTGCTCACCAAGCAAGTTTTTGTATGGAGGTCAATGAGAGAGTGTAGAATTTGGTTAACCAAAAATGTAATGACTAATTTGCTACCTGTGGCTTATTTGATTGAATATACGTTTTTTTAATGATTAGGTTGTTCCGAGTGTACTGATAAGTATACGTGATATCCTGGCAACTTTGAGAAGAAAAAAAACGTCATATTGACGTTGTGCCTGGTCGTCACTAGTTACCACAAACACAAAGTCATAAACCCTTCCTATTTCTACAATTTATCTTCTTCAAATTTGATTTTAAACCTAACCATGTGCCTAACCCTAACCTTTAATTAAGACCAAAATTCAAATTTTGGGGTTCATTCATTTTTAAGATATAGCCAATTTGACTTTGTGGCTGTGGTAACTAGTGGAAACCGTTGTGCTTGGTGGTCACACACGTATCTTCCCTCTCATTAGCTAGAATGGTCCCACCTGCTCTCGCTTCCCAACTGCCTTCCAATTTTTAAGACATTTATTTTCATTATTAGAGTGGCCACTTGAGTTTCTTGTCAATATAATGGATAATCTGTGGTTATACGGATAATTTAATGGCAGCCTATAAGTACCCCTGTCGGCCTTCAACTTGAGATACTCAATGAGAGGGGGCAGCACTGAGCTAGCCTGCAACGCCACTTCCTGGACTAGCTCAAACTACACATGTTAATGTTTCTATGGCTGCATTTAGGCAGGCAGCACAATTCAGATCTTTGTTGGTGGTTAATGCGGAAGACACATTTCGGTTGAAGGCATTCAGTTGTGCAATTGACTAGGTATCCCCTTTCCCTTCTCTTTTGCGATTCCTGTATGCCACATCTTCAATTTAAGCCTAGAAGAGGATGTGTGTCCTCAGGCCTGGAGGGAGGCAAAGGTCATTCTGCTGACCGCTACTGAAGAATAGCAAAGCACCCTTTAATGGTTCAAACAGCCAACCAATTAGCCAGTTACCGGTGTGTTTGACAAAAATAGAATAGTTATTTTAAAGAAAACTTAGTAACAACATACTTTAAGCATGCTTATAGGGAAGGGCACTCAACATGCTCAGCACTGACACAAATGACTGATGATTGGCTAAAAAAAATGTATAATAAGAAGATTGTGGGAGCTGTTTTGTTAGACTTCAGTCAGTCTTTGATATCATTGATCATAACCTATTGGTGAAAAAACTTAGGTGTTAAGGATTTACATCCTCTGCCTTTTCATGTATTGAGAGTTACCTATATAATAGAACACAGAGTTACTTATCAAATCAAATCAAAGTTTATTTGTCACGTGCGCCGAATACAACAGGCGCCCTTACAGTGAAATGCTTACTTACAGGCTCTAACCAATGGTGCGAAATGGGAGCCTCTGCTACAACCACAAACAAATTTGGTTGAGTGTGGTGTACCGCAGGACAGCTGGCTTGGGCCCACTGACCTTGAATAAAGCCTGTGTGTCTTTGCACGCTGACGACTCAACAGTATAGACGTCATCTATGACAGTAAAATAAATAACACTCAACATAGATCTCCAGTCAGTTTTAGAATGAATAACTAGCAATAGGCTGGTGCTAAATAAAATAAAAAACTACAAGCATTGTTTTTGTGACAAATCACTCGCTCAACCCGAAACCTCATCTGGATCTATACCGAATAATGTGGCTATTGAGCAAGTTGAGGAGACTAAACTGCTGGGTGTAACCCTAGATAGCAAGCCATCATGGTCAAAACATAGAGACGCAATGGTTGCTAAAATGGAAGGAGGTCTGTCCATGATAAGGCGTTGCTCTGCTTTCTTGACATCTAAATCAACCAGGCAGGTTCTACAGGCCCTTAGTTTTGTCGCACCTAGACTACTGCCCAGCTGTGTGGTCAGGTGCGGCAAAGGAGGACATAAGTAAATCCAGTTGGTCCAGAACAGAGCTGTACACGGAGGGTGAATGTCAGTGGTATGCATGTCAATCTTTTCTGGCTCAAAGTTGAGTAGATATATATACTGCAGAGATAGCCTGCAGAGTTCTGTCTTACTATCCAGGTCTGTACCCAAACAATTTGAGCTTCTACTTTTAAAAATCCACCTTTCCAGAAACAAGTCTCTCACCGTTGCCGCTTGCTATAGACCACCTTCTGCCCCCAGCTGTGCCCTAGATGGGGGGCAATCAATTCACATATGGTGTATATGTGAATTGATTGCCCCCTATCTATCTTCAGAGCTCATGCTGTTAGGTGACCTAAACTGGGACATGCTTAACACCTCGGCCATCCTACAATCTAAGCTTGATGCCCTCAATCTCACACAAATGATCAATGAACCTACCAGGTACAACCCCAAATCTGTAAACACGGGTACCCTAATAGATATCATCCTAACCAACCTGCCCTCCAAATATACCTCTGCTGTCTTCAACCAGGATCTCAGCGATCACTGCCTCATTGCCTGCATCCGTAAGGGGTCTGCGGTCAAACAACCACTACTCATCACTGTCAAACGCTCCCTAAAAGCCTTCAGCGAGCAGGTCTTTCTAATTGCCCTGGCCCGGGTATCCTGGAAGAGCAGTTGGAGGCCACGGAAGGAGAGTTGTATGGCATTGAAGCTCGTCTGGAGGTTAGTTTACACAGTGTCCAAAGAAGGGCCAGAAGTATACAAAAGTGTGTCATCTACGTTGAGGTGGATCAGAGAATCACCAGCAGCAAGAGCAACATCATTGAATTGATGTATACAGAGAAAAGAGTCGGCCTGAGAATTTAACCCTGTGGCACCCCTATAGAGCATGCCAGAGGTCCAGACAGCAGGCCCCCGATTTGACACACTGAACTGTGTCTGAGAAGTAGTTGGTGAACCAGGCAAGGCAGTTATTTGAGAAACCAAGGCTGTTGAGTCTGCCGATAAGAATGTGGTGATTGATAGAGTTGAAAGCCTTGGCCAGGTCGATGAATACAGCTGCACAGTATTGTCTGTTATCGATGGCGGTTATGATACCGCTCCATTCCGTTTCTTTTTCATCCTAAAAAAACTCCCCAGTCTTTATTGATAACACACATACACCTAACATGATACAGCCACCACTATGCTTGAAAATATGGAGAGTGGTACTCAGTAATGTGTTATATTGTATTTCCACCAAACATAACACTTTGTATTTAGGACAAAAAGTTAATTGCTTTTCAGTATTACTTTAGTGCCTTGTTGCAAACAGGATGCATGTTTTGGAATATTTGTTTATTCTGTACAGGCTTCCTTCTTTTCCCCTCGGTCAATTAGGTTAGTATTGTGGTTGTGGTTAGTATTGTGGAGTAACTACAATATTGTAGTTACTCCTCAGTTTTCTCCTATCACATCCATTAGTCACCATTGGCCTCATTGTGAAATCCCTGAGTGGTTTCCTTTCTCTCCGGGCAACTGAGTTAGGAAGGCCGCCTGAACCTTTGTAGTGACTGGGTGCTGATACACCATTCAAAGTGTAATTAATAACTTCACCATGCTAAAAGGGAAATTCAATGTCTGTTTTTTTTTTTACTCATCTACCAATAAGTGCCCTTATTTGCGAGGCATTGGAAAACCTCCCTGGTCTTTGTGGTTGAATCTGTGTTTAAAATGCACTGCTCGACTGAGGGACCTTACGGATAATTGTATATATGGGGTACAAATAGGGTTGAAAAAAGGCAGAAACAGTCCGGTAAATTTCCATGGCATCTTAAGCCCTGGAATTTGGGGAATTTTGCTTAAATTCATCAAAAAAAGTTAGCTTATAACAGTGAACCTGTTTTTGTGGGATACACATAAGGCAATTCTAGGTCTTGTGGCATATTTTGGTTAAACTATCCTCAATTCAATGGAATTGTAACCCTCTGCATGCACAGTGCATTCTTCCATCACATGTGCAGTGCACTCTTCCATCACATGTACAGTGCCTTGCGAAAGTATTCGGCCCCCTTGAACTTTGCGACCTTTTGCCACATTTCAGGCTTCAAACATAAAGATATAAAACTGTATTTTTTTGTGAAGAATCAACAACAAGTGGGACACAATCATGAAGTGGAACGACATTTATTGGATATTTCAAACTTTTTTAACAAATCAAAAACTGAAAAATTGGGCGTGCAAAATTATTCAGCCCCCTTAAGTTAATACTTTGTAGCGCCACCTTTTGCTGCGATTACAGCTGTAAGTCGCTTGGGGTATGTCTCTATCAGTTTTGCACATCGAGAGACTGAAATTTTTTCCCATTCCTCCTTGCAAAACAGCTCGAGCTCAGTGAGGTTGGATGGAGAGCATTTGTGAACAGCAGTTTTCAGTTCTTTCCACAGATTCTCGATTGGATTCAGGTCTGGACTTTGACTTGGCCATTCTAACACCTGGATATGTTTATTTTTGAACCATTCCATTGTAGATTTTGCTTTATGTTTTGGATCATTGTCTTGTTGGAAGACAAATCTCCGTCCCAGTCTCAGGTCTTTTGCAGACTCCATCAGGTTTTCTTCCAGAATGGTCCTGTATTTGGCCCCATCCATCGTCCCATCAATTTTAACCATCTTCCATGTCCCTGCTGAAGAAAAGCAGGCCCAAACCATGATGCTGCCACCACCATGTTTGACAGTGGGGATGGTGTGTTCAGGGTGATGAGCTGTGTTGCTTTTACGCCAAACATAACGTTTTGCATTGTTGCCAAAAAGTTCAATTTTGGTTTCATCTGACCAGAGCACCTTCTTCCACATGTTTGGTGTGTCTCCCAGGTGGCTTGTGGCAAACTTTAAACAACACTTTTTATGGATATCTTTAAGAAATGCCACTCTTCCATAAAGGCCAGATTTGTGCAATATACGACGGATTGTTGTCCTATGGACAGAGTCTCCCACCTCAGCTGTAGATCTCTGCAGTTCATCCAGAGTGATCATGGGCCTCTTGGCTGCATCTCTGATCAGTCTTCTCCTTGTATGAGCTGAAGGTTTAGAGGGACGGCCAGGTCTTGGTAGATTTGCAGTGGTCTGATACTCCTTCCATTTCAATATTATCGCTTGCACAGTGCTCCTTGGGATGTTTAAAGCTTGGGAAATATTTTTGTATCCAAATCCGGCTTTAAACTTCTTCACAACAGTATCTCGGACCTGCCTGGTGTGTTCCTTGTTCTTCATGATGCTCTCTGCGCTTTTAACAGAACTCTGAGACTATCACAGTGCAGGTGCATTTATACAGAGACTTGATTACACACAGGTGGATTGTATTTATCATCATTAGTCATTTTGGTCAACATTGGATCATTCAGAGATCCTCACTGAACTTCTGGAGAGAGTTTGCTGCACTGAAAGTAAAGGGGCTGAATAATTTTGCACGCCCAATTTTTCAGTTTTTGATTTGTTAAAAAAGTTTGAAATATCCAATAAATGTCGTTCCACTTCATGATTGTGTCCCACTTGTTGTTGATTCTTCACAAAAAAAATACAGTTTTATATCTTTATGTTTGAAGCCTGAAATGTGGCAAAAGGTCGCAAAGTTCAAGGGGGCCGAATACTTTCGCAAGGCACTGTACAGCTGATTCTTAAGATCTTGCACACTAATGAGATGCTATTGAGCCCATACTATTACACTCTCTGAGCCAAGGACTACATGCTTTCTGGTAAGTTTTGATTACAATACTGGGTGGGGTGAATATATTTTATACGACATACATTATTTTTTGTTAACTAGTAAACAGTAGCTTACAGCAAAGTGTGTTTAAATAATTTATAACTAGTTTGTTTCTGCTACCATGTGGGTTTTCGCTTGCTTGAGCCTGCTAACTGAGGAGTGTTAATTCACCTGTTTCCATACATGTTTCATTTAAAAAAAAATATCTTACAAAGGAGCTGTTTAATCTAACTGCTTAACTATTTATCTGTACATGGAATTGTATTTGGGTTTTTGACTTATTTTTTTCTAATCTTTACAGTAAAATGCCACAGGCACTATCTAATGTGTGGAGACATTTCACTGCAGCTAATGTAGAAGGAAAAGTTGTGTACATTTGCAAATACTGTGCCAAATCATGTGCATAAAGTTCCCTCAGCGCTCACAACAAGCCACCTCTGACAAAAGTTCCTCTACTTCTTTTCGAGGTGAAAAGGATGAATCAGATACCTTATCGATAGCAACAGCTCAAGATTTTTTTTCCTCAATGGAGGAGCGTAGTCAGAGAAATGCTGATGAATGTCTTGCTCGAGCTGTGTATGCAACTGGTTCACCTCTAATGCTCACAGGCAATGTGTATTGGAAGAGATTTCTGAATGTTCTGAAATACCTCAAAAAGCGTGAAGACTTCTGCCTGAAGCCCATACACGCCGCAGAGTACATGTTGGACCCCAAATATGCTGGCAAGAGCATCGTGTATGGTGCAAAGATCAACAAGGCCTATGGTGTCATCACTACCGTGTCTCGCCACTTTGGCCTGGATGAGGGCAAGGTTATTGGCAGTCTGGCGTAGTACACTTCCAAGCAAGGGCTTTGGGATGGAGATGCAATATGGCAGTTGTGCCAACATATCTCATCAGCCACCTGGTGGAAGGGACTTTCTGGATCTGAGGCTCTTTCCCCTGTTACCTCCATCATCCTCCAAATCCCACCAACATCAGCCGCCTCAGAGTGCAACTGGTCCTTGTTTGGGAACACACATACTAAAGCAGGCAACAGGCTGACCAATACAAAGGCCAAAAAATTGGTGGCCATCCGGGGAAATTTTAGGCTTTTTGAGCCTGACAACGAGCTATCCTCAACAAGGTTGGAAAGTGACAGTGAAGATGAGGCCTCAGAGTCTGATGTTCAAGAGGTGGACATAGAGGAGATCCAGGGAGAAGACATGGAAGCCTGAGAGGAAGACAACCAAAGCTTTAGTTTCTAGACTATCATTTTACGGATGTATGTTGAAAACATTTTTGGGAGATGCGATGGATCATTGGGGATCATACAATATTCCCTTCCTTTTGTTGTTCAGTGAAATCATCCCATGTAAAGAGTCAACTCACTTAATTAAAGTTATATTTGTAACTAAATTGTTTTAAAACATTTCTATTGGAAGGATTTATCATTTGGAATTATGTCTACTAAGGTAAAAGGTTTATGTTTCTGTCTCCATATGATATGGTAAATATATCCAATGCAAAAAACATCTACATTTAAATGGAATTAATATTCATTTGCATATATTTCCGTTAATTCCCATTTATTGCCGTTAATTCCCATATATTCCCGTTAATTCCCATATATTCCCGTTAATTCCCATATATTGCCGTTAATTCCCATATATTCCCGTTAATTCCCATATATTGCCGTTAATTCCCATTTATTCCCGTTAATTCCCATATATTGCCGTTAATTCCCACGGAAAGTTTCCACCTATGAATATTCCCCAAAATGTGCAAGAGATGAGGTAGTCATTCAAAAATCATGTTAAAATGCTATTATTGTCAATACAATTTTATTATGTGACTTTAAAAAAAAAAATAATTACACCTGAACTAATTTAGGCTTGCCATAACATACTTATTGACTCAAGACATTTCAGATGTAAAATTTGTAACATTTTTGAAAAACATAATTGCACTTTGACATTGAGGCCAGTGACAAAAATAAAAAATCTATATTTAATAAAATGTTAAATTCAATCTGTTACACAGCAAAATGTGGAAAAAGTCAACAGGTGTGAATACTTTTTGAAGGTACTGTACATGGAACTCTCTGTCACCCCAGGTAACTCAAGTTAGCAATAAAAACAGATTTAAAAACAGATAAAATAGCTCCTTCACTGTGAAGAGACTAACATTTTGATATATTTTGTATTATATTACGTATTGCATTACGTAGTGTTATATATACTATGTATTTTATGCATTTATTTTTGTTTGGACCCCAGGAAGAGTAATTGGGGATCCTCATAAAATCAGAATTGGGCTGCCTGTCTAAACGCAGCCAATGAGACACTCTCTTAAACCGACTTCATTTGGCTTCAATGCGCTATTGAGTCTTCACCTAGGAATGCATTGTGTCATGTGATCGATGGCTTTGTCCATTCATGTATACAGTCATTGACACAAATTCACTACTTTTTTGTTGTAGAAAAATCGCCCACTAATGTACAAGTAGGAACTCATTCTGCTCCAATTCCCCTCCCAACTCTCAGTTGCCCAATTCAGGGGTTTTCAAAAACCTCTCCTCTGGGATCCCTAGCCGTTCCATGCATTTGAACTATTCCACAGCTGGCACACCTTATTTAACTCGTCAACTAATTATCAAGTCCTTGAATAGGTGCATCAGGTGAGCTAGTTCAAGGCTAGATCAAAATTGTGAAATGTGTGGGGGTCCCTGAGGAGAGGTATGAAAACCACTGCCTTTAATCAAGCTCTCCTAGAGAGGAACAAAGGAAAGCAGAGGTAGGTAGTCAACTAGGCCCACTTAAGACCCAGGACATTCAAATCCGGCCACTCATTTCCTACTGCAATCACTTCATCCATGGAATTAGGCTAAATCGCAGTAGCTAATGCCCATTTGAACGTTAACAAAATGCAGTGGACCCTCATAAAAACCAGCATCCAAATCAAACTCTGTGAATACTCATCAGTTGGAAAAACCAGACCACACTTTTGGTGATCTTCATTCAAATTGGCATTTTTCTCTTCCTTTCACGTATGTCAGATGACTTCAGACCAAGTGATCTCCAGTGATTATGCTGGTTTGTTTATGAAGGAAACGTGAGAGTGGTATACAGTAACATGGCTACTCAGCGCTAGATGAGCTAGCTTCATCATTCTGACCTACTTTATGAATGGGATGGAGACAGATAATGCCTGTCCTCTAAATAGCTAATAACTAGCCAAATTGCTTCATGTACATTAGCCTGTATCTGAAGTATTATAAATACGTTTATTTCACAGTTCGGAGGTGGATGTACTGTATGTATGTATGTACAATGCTTCTGAAACAAGTAGTGCTTTTTGTGTTGTTGTACTGAAATGAATTTTCACAAGAGGAATCCTCATAGGAAATGTGATGGATGAAGACAATGGGCTACGGATATCATATCATGTGGTGCGTCTTTGCGCTGCCTCTTCAGTCTGCACGTAGCATGTAGCCAAGGAGGGCTGCCTGAATGCTTGCTGCCTCTTCATTAAAATGGATGACAGATCAGTCTGCACACTGCACTGCAGCCCCGGCCACATCCATTTCACCTATTAACATCTGCACTCCCCAGTCTCCCTCCCTGCTAAACCACCAGTGAAATGGCCTCCTCTCCTCAGCTGCAGACAATGAGATAACCAGGCAGTAGTGAACAGAACAAGAAAAGTAGAGAACGAGAGAGAGCGAGAGAGACAGAAACAGATTTGGAGATTGGAGAAAAGGGGTAAGAGGGAAAGGGAATGGCTGCTGCCGAGCTGAGGTGAGGAAAAGCTGCATCAGAAAAAAAAGGAGAAATGGCTGCTGCCGAGCTGAGGAAAAGCTGCAGCAGAGGAAAGAGAATCGCAGGGCCTAGTGCAAGAATACGGCCAATAAAAGCAAAGCTGTCTGACATAGAAAAAATGATATTTTTATGCAGAGAGATGAAGAATACTGTACTGTATACATATTGACGCCCAGTTATATTAACCCCAGTTTCATGTATATGCTGTTCTCACCACCACCCCTTTCAAGTGCACATACAGTACATCTACCTACAGAGTAACTCGCATTAGGATACACAGCAGTAGAAAGAAACATGAAACAGTCCTCACCCTGTGATCTGTAGCCAGCCTGTCCCCAGCCAGCCACTACTGTAGTCACAAAACCACCTTCCTTCCTTCCTGCTACCACACAGTCAGTCAGGCACAACAACCACCCCCCTTTTCCTGCAGAAAAAAAAATCCATTTCCCAAAGCAGGCAGGGCCCAAAAAGAGGCAGAGAGATGGAGGTGGTGTGATCCCGATCAGTCATCCATTTCCTCCTGTCCTGCACCATCACCAGCTGACTGACAATGACCCTGTGCTGTGAGACAGGCCTCCAGAGTTGCAGTCTCATCCCCTCTCCCCTGCCTGAGCACTGCTCTCTCTGCCTCTGCCTTCAGCGAGGTGGCCAGCCCTGCTTGTCCCACATCCCACAGCCTACACCCTGTATCCCATAGCCTAAACCCCACACCCAGTGTACTGTACCACCACCATACTGCTGGGGATCGATAGTGCCTTTCTGCAGCCTCCTCTGCTAGGCTACAGCCTTCTAGTTTGGCTGCCATTATTAAGCAGCCAGGGAAGCTCTCTCTCCCCCTGTAGCACAGAGCCGGCATTGTTCCTCAGCCCTCTGTCTGCTGGCTCAAACCTGTTTCAGCCGGTTCCGGTCACCACACATAAAGCCTGCTCTGCTGCAGTACAGCTACACACACACAGAGACAGGCAGAAAGAGACACAGCGAGCGCCCACTTCTCAGGCTGATCACAGAGCACTGATACTGCACCATTTTGACCTGAAATACAACATCTGGATGCGGTTAAAAGATAACAGATGACTAAAAAGGTAATAGTTCTCTGGGCTCAAAATACAAAAGGTTTGAAGAGATCTTTGTCCAAAACAAATCTGAAATCCAGGTCATTACCCCAGCAACAAAACAACAGCTAGGCCTCGAGAGTACAAACCATAACATCCTCCTCTGGGTTGTGCAATGGGACAAAATACACACGCAGTTACAAAATCTAACTCTGTTACAGATACAAAACGAGATGGCAGGAAAAAAAGGACACAGCTCAAAACACAGACAATAATACAGCCTGAATCCGTATGGCTTATTATGTGAGTCATGACAGTTACGATTCCTGGTCTGGGATGAGGACGTGCCACAACGCTGGGTGAAAATGGAGAGGGAGGAGGCTGAAGCAGCCATGACAGAGTAGCAGTAGTGGTAAAACCCTGGTCTATACGTGGCCTGCTTGTCTGCATGAGCCCCAGTGTTTTAGTACAGCCCTCGGCTGAGCTGGTGAGGGTCTCTCCACCTCTATCCTCTCTATTCCATGCCCATGGTTCCCTAATCTCTGTCCTAGAGAGGCTGATCTTTGTCATGATAATCCCTGTAGCCTCAGGCAATTGAGCATCCCATCCGTCTGTCTGTGATAAATGACAAGGAAAACAAAGGGCCATCATGATGGCACACACCCTATCCCTGTCACAGGCACAATACATGCAGACACACACAATATATATATATATAATATATATGTATCTGATATAGATAGATATAGATATATATATAGATCTATCTCTCTATATATATCTATATATAGATAGATAGATATATATATATATACACACAAATACTAGGGGAGGAAAATGAGATTGTGCCATACCCTCGTGATCCCCTGACTCTGATTTTCCACTAAGAGAGGAGAAATCTTCCTGTTGAGGCCTGCTTCATACACACAGAGTCAATCCAGACTAGCAGCCCCCATCCTGCCAGGCAGCCCCCTATAAACAGTGCTGTGCCTCTGCTCTGTGGCTGCAGTAGGTCAGCCAGTCCAGGCTGCTCCCTCCAGACGAAGCCGAGCGCTGCATGGAAAAAGGGGGCAGTGTTCGACAGGCGAATCAGGCCTTTTGTCTATGCATGTATGTGCAGGGTAAGGGGGTGAGGGGACTCTCCAGGCTCTCTCGGCTACGGCAGGGAGCAGCAGCTGGTGCAGGAAGGAGAGGAGAGAGGGGGAAAGGAAAATATAGAAATATGAGAAGAGGGCACAAAGAAAAGGATACCAAGAAATCTCCTAAGTCTCTCTTGATCAATGACAAATACAGGCTAAATATTGACTTGAAGAAAATAGGGCCTAGTATGGTCTGTGCAGTCTGCATATTGTAGAGATATTGTCATCAATTGATACTGATAGCTACTTACTCTAATAATTTAACAAAGGCTCACTTTGTACATGGCACTGCATAATGCAATTATTTAAAACCATGTTCTTTCTTTCTGAGTAATTACAAAGATAAATAGCAGACTATAGGCTAACTACTTTAAAAAGACAGCACATTATTGTTTATGTTATATAACAGATCCTCACAAGGCCCGGGCCTGTACCTATAAAGTCATCAACCCAAACCCCAGATTCAGACAATTCATCAACCAACACGTGAACAATAGATTATTACCTACCTGGGTAGTGGGTATGGTGACAGATTAGCACATAGCTGTCTCTCTGCAGAATGTTTTTGTATATATGACAGCAGCTCACTCTCAGACAATGAAGTCATGGGTAGCCCCTTCTGTAATAGGTTCAGCACCTTTCCATCAGCAACACATCAAAATGCAAAGGCATCAGACTGCATTTTATCTAAGAGGGGGATATAAACTGCCCTGCTCCAGACTGTTGTTTCCAGATGTTGAACATGTATGTTCATAAGGAAGAAAGGCCTATAAAATACCCCCCCCTGCTCACTGCTCTCCGGTGAAGTCTATTCTTTTCTGAGCTGAGCAGAGCAGAGGTTGCTGCTCAGTGCTGCCCACCCCCAAGATTGCCATTGTCACGTGATGAGAAATATTGCCTTGACGCTTGATCATAACGATATCTCAAGTCAGCGGATCAGCCATGTCGTACCTATTATAATGTAGACAAATCGATATTGGAACGTTACGTATGTAAGGTCGTAGGTATCAGACGTTTATTTTATGGATACTTTGTTTTGACAAGATGTGATGACGTTGAAAATCAGAACACAGTTTTCTCACACCCAGAATGCATTTCGCGGTCGTTCAAACGTGTAAAAATAAATAACGCTTTCTTCGGGGAAATATTAATCGTCTTGTTGGCGGTGTCATCACCGATACATTTCAAGGAGCATTCGTTACGAGTCTCGTTTTTATTTTTAAAATCTGATATATTTGATATAAGTGAACTGCGCTAGCTACTGGCTAGTTTCTTCTAAGAGCTGCACTTAATCATCAGCTAAATCCATGCAAAGAAATCATCTCGTCCATAGTTCAATGTCATACTATACTTACCCGCATCCTCCGTGATTAAAACGGTCATGAATTATTAGGAATGCTGGCTTTGTGTAACTACATTAGAAACGTAAATACTCGAAAGTATTCTGTTTGAATCTTTTGGCAAAATGTATTTTTGGATAGAGCTGTAGACATGAGTGTCAGTTCCTGATGTGTGTCAGTCATGTATCATCTCAGCACTCCATCATCACCGTTACAATTGTTCATATTTTCAGCTTGGCAATTATTTTTTAGCATTTGCTTATTTTCAGAGTTATGCAGCAGCATAATAATGCAGAATTTAATTCTAAATTAAATGACATCCTTTGTGCTGCACCTTTGGACTTGATAGATCAATTAATCAATCACATGTATTTAGAAAGCCATTTTTATATCAGCAGAGAGCACAAAGTGGTGTACAGAAACCCAGCCTAAAACCCCAAACCGCAAGCGATGCAGATGTTGAAGCACTTCATTGTAGAAGCGCTACAAATGGAAAAACACGTGGTGTTTTTTATTACAGGAATAAGGAATCTAAAAATGGTTGTGGCAAAAGGCTTTAATGATCTCTGTTCCTATGTGACACCTTTGTTAACCGGAGGTCTTTCCTTGATGGGCTACTACACTAGATCATTTTGTCAAAACCGATATATGGCTTTCCTATGACATCATGTGACCTTTTCATCATATTTTCCTCAGGTCATTTTGGCTATTGTTGTTCATCTTGGTCTTCATTTTTGAGGAAATGCAGTTTATTTAAATTCACGTAACAAAATGTATTCCCTTTTTTTTTTTGACTACTTGTACATAGGCTACATGGGAAGTAAACCATTTTAAAAAGTTACTTTGTAAAGTTATTCAAACAATATCTGTGTTTGAATATAACACTTGTCTTGCTTCAATGAAGGTTTTACACACGTATCAATATAATTATTTCATGTGCAAGGTAGCTATCATTTTGTCATTATTTCAACAAGTGTGATTTCATTTCAGGTAGTTGAATGGAAGGACACCTCATATTTCATATTTGACTCATCCTACCAGTCAGCGATGTGACAGTCAACAGAGGTTTTAATTAACACTTGCTGCCCCTTAAATTACCCGTATTGCCCATTAAAACGCCACTGTGGACATGTATCAAAAAGAGGACGAATGAAATGTGGGGCTTTTTTAGTCATGTTTGCAAATGTCAAGTAATTGTAGTTATTTTCAACAATGTACATGGGATCCTGTAATATGACTCCCGTCTAGCCTGCTCCAAGCGATTAGAGGGCGCCGCTATGTAATGTGAAAATACAGTATATTTGACTCTTGCAAAAACACAAATGCTACATTCAACCTCTAAAGTGTGTTGAAATTAATATCCCCTAAATTCACTCAACACTGCCATCTAGTGTTCATGCTAAACAGATACAAAGTGTCCGTACAGCATTCTACAACGTCACTTATCTCATATGTTGGTCAGCTAGTGGGAAATCAATCAACTCGTCGTGACATGTGTCGTGATCGATGGTTGTCATTGATGCCGCATTCACAACAACTGGGACTCGGAAAAATACGAGGTCAAATCATGACGTAAGTGATCTTCAGGTCGGGAAGTTGGATCTCTAGGAAGAGGCCGGAGTTGGATGACCGTCAAATCGATTTTTTTTCAGTCGGAGCTTGTTTTTTTCCGAGTTACCAGTTGCTTTGAACGCCTTGATGTCGGAAGTCGGAGTTATCCGAGTTCCCAGTTGTTTTGGAACGGCGGCATAAAATACCGATGACGTAACAAGTGATCGTTCAAAAGACAGCTAATAATTACGTGTGACCTGAGTTGACTGTGATGCCTATGGCATGAGTAGATGAGCCGGTCTCTTGTCTGTCTTACTTTCTATGTGATCATTATCTTATCATTATTCAGACTATTGAATGGCTGACAGCTGCAGAAGTGTTCATGCCAATATCTGGTCACAAACATCTGACTGTATTGTGAGACATATGTTCTAATAAATAATCAATATGACTCATATTTCTACTTTTCTATTGGTATATTCTAGGACATTGTGAAAAGAGAAGGAAGACAAAACATCACATAGAACATCTTCGGAAACAGTTGTTAAATTGACTAAAAAAGAACTGACAATATGTGAAACATTGCCAAAGACTCCAGCCACCCAAGTCAAACACTATTCTCTCTGCTAGCTGTGTTGGTCCAAAAGGCTTCTTAACAGCTTCTACCCCCAAGCCATAAAACTGCTGAACAGCTAATCAAATGGCTACCTGGACTATTTGCATTGACACCCAACCCCTCCCCTCCTTTTTTTAACACTGCTGCTACTGGCTGTTTATTATCTATGAATAGTCACTTTACCACTACCTACATGTACATATTACCTCAATTACCTCGACTAACCTGTAACCCCGCACATTGACTCGGTACCGGTACCCCCTGAATATACAGCCTCGTTATTGTTATTTTATTGTTGCTCTTTATGTTTTTTTTTATTTAAATAACTCTTATATATATATATATATATATATCTTCAAACTGCATTGTTGGTTAAGGGCTTGTAAGTAAGCATTTCACGGTAAGGTCAACCTACACCTGTTTCAGCGCATGTGACAAATAACATTTGATTTGATGATTTGATGTGATATGCTCAGATCTGACTAACTGATGATCTTCTAATGACAGGGCCTTTATAGTGATCTAAAATACACCCAACTAAAATCTAAACTCAACATGTAGTGTTGTTTCCATGTGTCATGAACTGATATAAAAGATCCCAGGAACGTTCTATGTGCACAAAAACCTTATTTCTCTCAAATGTTGTGCATTTGTTTACATCCATGTTAGTGAGCATTTTTCCTTTGCCATGATAATCCATCCACCTGACAGGTGTGGCATATCAAAGAAGCTGATTAAACAGCATGATCATTACACAGGTGCAACTTGTGCTGGGGACAATAAAAGGCCGCTACAAAATGTGCAGTTTTGTCACACAACACATTGCCACACATGTCTTAAATTTTGAAGGAGCGTGCAATTGGCATGCTGACTGCAGGAATGTCCACCAGAGCTGTTGCCAGACAATTTCATGTTAATTTCTCTACCAACGTTGTTTTAGAGAATTTGGCAGTATGTCTAACTGGCCTCACAACCACCGATCATGTGTAACCACGCCAGCCCAGGACCTCCACGTCTGGCTTCTTCACTTGCGGGATCGTCTGAGACCAGCCACCTGGACAGCTGACAAAACTGAGGAGTATTTCTATCAGTAATGAAGCCCTTATGTGGGGAAAAACTCATTCGGATTGCCTGGCTCCTCAGTGGGTGGGCCTATGCATTCCCAGCCCCACCCATGGATGTGCCCCTGCCCAATCATGTGAAATCCAAAGATTAGGGCCTAATTAATTTATTTCAATTGACAGATTGACAGATTTCTATATGAACTGTAACTCAGTAAAATTGTTAAAATTGCTGCATTGTTGCTTTTATATTTTTGTTCAGTATAGTTCCATTGGTGCCTGAATTTGTCATACGGCCCAAACTGATTCATAATATTCAGAGCCTTTATAGTGACCTAAAATAGTTCCATTGGAGCCAGACTTTTTCCTATGGCCCAAACTGACTCATAATGTTTCCACTTATAGGTTATTCTCTTGATGTCATCCAATGAGGAAGAGCTGAGTACCAGGCCAACTCACCAACTTCCTGCGGGGCTTTCCTGAGATGTGTACAATGCCCCTGGGCACCACTCAACCTTATCAGACCAAATGTTATCTGTATGTACCTTCAAAAGACCGGCGGGTGGACAACGGATCTGTCAACACTAATCCTCTATTACTTTAACTCTGCAATGATCTGTATGTCAATACAGGATATGAATGTCATCATTCGAGTATGAATGTTTCACAAGGATGTGTACTTACAGTAATAGACTCATTTAATTGAATTAAATAACATGGACATGTTTTTGTACATGTTGTTGATCTTTCCTATTCACTGATGCAGATTCCATAATATCATTTCTGCATGGTAACCAACCAATGGTTGTGTGGGTCATTCATTCATCATTGTGTCTAAATTAATGAACACAAGTCAAACCACTTTTGTTTGTTAGCCTTGACCCTACAGTACCATTCCTGGCACCTGTTGTCAGCTGTGTTTCTACCAGTCTCAAATCAAAAATCAAATAAAAAAAAAATCAAAAATCAAAAATCAAATCAAATCAAAAAATCAAATCAAATCAAATTTGATTTGTCACATACACATGGTTAGCAGATGTTAATGCGAGTGTAGCGAAATGCTTGTGCTTCTAGTTCCGACAATGCAGTAATAACCAACAAGTAATCTAGCTAACAATTCCAAACCTACTACCTTATAGACACAAGTGTAAGGGGATAAAGAATATGTACATAAAGATATATGAATGAGTGATGGTACAGAGCGGCATAGGCAAGATACAGTAAATGGTATTGAGTGCAGTATATACATATGAGATGAGTATGTAAACAAAGTGGCATAGTTAAAGTGGCTAGTGATACATGTATTACATAAAGATGCAGTAGATGATATAGAGTACAGTATATATGTCATGTATTGTCATGTTGTGTCTTTCTGTCCTTTCCTTTCACCCTGTCTCCCTCTGCTGGTCGTATTAGGTTACCTTTTCTCCCCCGCTTTCCCCCAGCTGTTCCTTGTCTCCTCCTAACTACCCATTCACCCCGTTTCCCACCTGTTCCCTTTTTCCCTCTGATTAGGTCCCTATATCTCTCTCTGTTTCTGCTCCTGACTTTGTCGGATTCTTGTTTGTTGTGTTTCATGCCTGAACCAGACTATCGTCATGTTTGCTGTAACCTTGTCCTGTCCTGTCGGAATCTGCCGGTCTGTCTGAACCTACCTATGTTTGGTTATTAAAGAAGCTCTGTTAAGTTAATTCGCTTTTGGGTCCTCATTCACTCACCGTGACAGAAGAATCCGACCAAGAATGGACCCAGCGACTTCGGATCCTCTCCACTCAGCCGTCGAGATCCAGGGAGCGATGCTAGGCAGACACGAGCAGGAATTGTCTGCTGCTCGACATGCCGTTGAGACCCTGGCCACCCAAGTCTCCAACCTCACAGAACAGGTTCACCATCTCCGCCTCGATCCACCGGCCACTTCCAGGGCTTTCGAATCTCCGGAGCCCAGAATCAATAACCCGCCGTGTTACTCTGGGGAGCCCACTGAATGCCGCTCGTTCCTCACCCAGTGTGATATTGTGTTTTCTCTCCAGCCCAACACTTACGCCAGGAGCACTGCTCGTGTCGCCTACGTCATATCTCTCCTTACTGGACGGGCTCGTGAGTGGGGCACGGCAATCTGGGAGGCAAGGGCTGAGTGTACTAACCAGTATCAGGACTTTAAGGAGGAGATGATACGGGTTTTTGATCGATCTGTTTTTGGGGAGGAGGCTTCCAGGGCCCTGTCTTCCCTATGTCAAGGCAATCGATCCATAACTGACTACTCTATTGAGTTTCGCACTCTTGCTGCCTCCAGTGGCTGGAACGAGCCGGCCTTGCTCGCTCGTCTTCTGGAGGGTCTCCGCGCAGAGGTAAAGGATGAGATTCTCTCCCGGGAGGTTCCTTCCAGCGTGGATTCCTTGATTGAACTCGCTATTCGCATTGAGCGACGGGTTGATCTTCGTCACCGAGCTCGTGGAAAGGAGCTCGCGCTCTCCGTTGCCCCCCTCTCCGCATCACTACCATCTTCCTCTGCCGGCTCGGGAGCTGAGCCTATGCAGCTGGGAGGTATCCGCATCTCGACTAAGGAGAGGGAACGGAGAATCACCAACCGCCTCTGTCTCTATTGCGGTTCTGCTGGTCATTTTGTCACTTCATGTCCAGTAAAAGCCAGAGCTCATCAGTAAGCGGAGGGCTACTGGTGAGCGCTACTACTCCTGTCTCTCCTTCAAGATCCTGCACTACCTTGTCGGTCCATCTACGCTGGACCGGTTCGTCAGCTTCCTGCAGTGCCTTAATAGACTCTGGGGCGGAGGGCTGTTTTATGGACGAGACCTGGGCTCGGGAACATGACATTCCTCTCAGACAGTTAAGGGAGTCCACGGCCTTGTTCGCCCTGGATGGTAGTCCTCTCCCCAGGATTCAGCGTGAGACGCTACCTTTAACCCTCACTGTTTCTGGTAATCATAGCGAAACCATTTCTTTTTTAATTTTTCGTTCACCTTTTACACCTGTTGTTTTGGGCCATCCCTGGCTAGTTTGTCATAATCCTTCCATTAATTGGTCTAGTAATTCTATCCTCTCCTGGAACGTCTCTTGTCATGTGAAATGTTTAATGTCTGCTATCCCTCCTGTTTCCTCTGTCTCTTCTTCACAGGAGGAGCCTGGTGATTTGACAGGGGTGCCGGAGGAATATCACGATCTGCGCACGGTGTTCAGTCGGTCCAGGGCCACCTCTCTTCCTCCACACCGGTCGTATGATTGTAGTATTGATCTCCTTCCGGGAACCACTCCCCCCGGGGTAGACTATACTCTCTGTCGGCTCCCGAACGTAAGGCTCTCGAGGATTATTTGTCTGTAGCTCTTGACGCCGGTACCATAGTCCCCTCCTCCTCTCCCGCCGGAGCGGGTTTTTTTTTTGTCAAGAAGAAGGACGGGTCTCTGCGCCCCTGCATAGATTATCGA
This sequence comes from Oncorhynchus mykiss, assembly GCF_057628025.1. Taxonomy (NCBI): domain Eukaryota; kingdom Metazoa; phylum Chordata; class Actinopteri; order Salmoniformes; family Salmonidae; genus Oncorhynchus; species Oncorhynchus mykiss. The sequence continues at coordinate 10,251,645 of NC_143033.1, read as the reverse complement.
GGGCTGAATGACATAACAGTGAAGAATCGTTATCCGCTTCCTCTTATGTCTTCATGCTTCGAGATCCTGCAGGGAGCCAGGTTTTTCACTAAGTTGGACCTTCGTAACGCTTACCATCTCGTGCGCATCAGGGAGGGGGACGAGTGGAAGACGGCGTTTAACACTCCGTTAGGGCACTTTGAATACCGGGTTCTTCCTTTCGGCCTCGCTAACGCTCCAGCTGTCTTTCAGGCATTAGTCAATGATGTCCTGAGAGACATGCTGAACATCTTTGTTTTCGTTTACCTTGACGATATCCTGATTTTTTCACCGTCACTCCAGATTCATGTTCAGCACGTTCGACGTGTCCTCCAGCGCCTTTTAGAGAATTGTCTTTTTGTGAAGGCTGAGAAGTGCACTTTTCATGCCTCCTCCGTCACATTTCTCGGTTCTGTTATTTCCGCTGAAGGCATTAAGATGGATCCCGCTAAGGTCCAAGCTGTCATTGATTGGCCCGCCCCTAAGTCACGCATCGAGCTGCAGCGCTTTCTCGGCTTCGCGAACTTCTATCGTCGTTTCATCCGTAATTTCGGTCAGGTGGCAGCTCCTCTCACAGCCCTTACTTCTGTCAAGACGTGCTTTAAGTGGTCCGTTTCCGCCCAGGGAGCTTTTGATCTCCTCAAGAATCGTTTTACATCCGCTCCTATCCTTGTTACACCTGACGTCTCTAGACAGTTCGTTGTCGAGGTTGACGCGTCAGAGGTGGGCGTGGGAGCCATTCTTTCTCAGCGCTCCCTCTCTGACGACAAGGTCCACCCATGCGCGTATTTTTCTCATCGCCTGTCGCCGTCGGAACGTAACTATGATGTGGGAAACCGCGAACTGCTCGCCATCCGGTTAGCCCTAGGCGAATGGCGACAGTGGTTGGAGGGCGCGACCGTTCCTTTTGTCGTTTGGACTGACCATAGGAACCTTGAGTACATCCGTTCTGCCAAACGACTTAATGCGCGTCAGGCGCGTTGGGCGCTGTTTTTCGCTCGTTTCGAGTTCGTGATTTCTTATCGTCCGGGCTCTAAGAACACCAAGCCTGATGCTTTATCTCGTCTCTTCAGTTCTTCAGTAGCCTCCACTGACCCCGAGGGGATTCTCCCTGAGGGGCGTGTTGTCGGGTTGACTGTCTGGGGAATTGAGAGGCAGGTAAAGCAAGCGCTCACTCACACTCCGTCGCCGCGCGCTTGTCCTAGGAACCTTCTTTTCGTTCCCGTTCCTACTCGTCTGGCCGTTCTTCAGTGGGCTCACTCTGCCAAGTTAGCCGGCCACCCTGGCGTTCGGGGTACGCTTGCTTCCATTCGCCAGCGTTTTTGGTGGCCCACCCGGGAGCATGACACGCGTCGTTTCGTGGCTGCTTGTTCGGTCTGCGCGCAGACTAAGTCCGGTAACTCTCCTCCTGCCGGCCGTCTCAGGCCGCTTCCCATTCCCTCTCGACCGTGGTCTCACATCGCCTTAGATTTTGTCACCGGACTGCCTTCGTCAGCGGGGAAGACTGTTATTCTTACGGTTGTCGATAGGTTCTCTAAGGCGGCTCATTTCATTCCCCTTGCTAAGCTTCCTTCTGCTAAAGAGACGGCACAAATCATCATCGAGAATGTTTTCAGAATTCATGGCCTTCCGTCAGACGTCGTTTCGGACAGAGGTCCGCAATTCACGTCTCAATTTTGGAGGGAGTTTTGCCGTTTGATTGGGGCTTCCATCAGTCTCTCTTCCGGCTTTCACCCCCAGTCTAACGGTCAAGCAGAACGGGCCAATCAGACTATTGGTCGCATCTTACGCAGTCTTTCTTTTCGCAACCCTGCGTCTTGGTCAGAACAGCTCCCCTGGGCAGAATACGCCCACAACTCGCTTCCTTCGTCTGCGACCGGGCTATCTCCTTTTCAGAGTAGCCTCGGGTACCAGCCTCCGCTGTTCTCTTCTCAGTTCGCCGAGTCCAGCGTCCCCTCCGCTCAGGCTTTTGTCCAACGTTGCGAGCGCACCTGGAAGAGGGTCAGGTCTGCACTTTGCCGTTATAGGACGCAGACTGTGAGGGCTGCTAATAAGCGTAGAACTAAGAGTCCTAGATATTGTCGCGGTCAGAGAGTTTGGCTCTCCACTCAGAACCTTCCCCTTAAGACGGCTTCTCGCAAGTTGACCCCGCGGTTCATTGGTCCGTTCCGTATTTCTCGGGTCATTAATCCTGTCGCAGTTCGACTTCTTCTTCCGCGATACCTTCGTCGCGTCCACCCGGTCTTCCATGTCTCCTGTATCAAGCCCGTTCTTCGCGCCCCCGCTCGTCTTCCCCCCCCCCCCCCCCATCCTTGTCGAGGGCGCACCCATCTACAGGGTCCGCAGGATTTTGGACATGCGTCCTCGGGGCCGTGGTCACCAGTACCTCGTAGATTGGGAGGGGTACGGTCCTGAGGAGAGGAGTTGGGTTCCCTCTCGGGACGTGCTGGACCGTGCGCTGATCGAGGATTTCCTCCGTTGCCGCCAGGTTTCCTCCTCGAGTGCGCCAGGAGGCGCTCGGTGAGTGGGGGGGTACTGTCATGTATTGTCATGTTGTGTCTTTCTGTCCTTTCCTTTCACCCTGTCTCCCTCTGCTGGTCGTATTAGGTTACCTTTTCTCCCCCGCTTTCCCCCAGCTGTTCCTTGTCTCCTCCTAACTACCCATTCACCCCGTTTCCCACCTGTTCCCTTTTTCCCTCTGATTAGGTCCCTATATCTCTCTCTGTTTCTGCTCCTGTCTTTGTCGGATTCTTGTTTGTTGTGTTTCATGCCTGAACCAGACTATCGTCATGTTTGCTGTAACCTTGTCCTGTCCTGTCGGAATCTGCCGGTCTGTCTGAACCTACCTATGTTTGGTTATTAAAGAAGCTCTGTTAAGTTAATTCGCTTTTGGGTCCTCATTCACTCACCGTGACAATATACATATACATATGAGATGAATAATGTAGGGTATGTAAACATTATATTAGGTAGCATTTAAAGTGGCTAGTGGCTAGTGATATATTTTATATCATATATTTTATATCATTTTATATCATTTCCCATCAATTCCCATTATTAAAGTGGCTGGAGTTGAGTCAGTGTGTTGGCAGCAGCCACTCAATGTTAGTTGTGGCTGTTTAACAGTCTGATGGCCTTGAGATAGAAGCTGTTTTTCAGTCTCTCGGTCCCAGCTGTGTTCCTACCGGTCTCCAATATAAAACCTTCTTTCAGCAGTATATGTTTATTTATTTAACTAGGAAAATCAGTTAAGAACAAATTCTCAATTTCACTGACGGCCTAGGAACAGTGGGTTAACTGCCTTGTTCGGGGGCAGAACAACAGATTTTTACCTTGTCAGCTCGGGGGATTTGAACTTGCAACCTTTCGGGTTCTTAGTCCAACGGTCTAACCACTAGGTTTCGTATCGAAACCCATTGTGAGAGTCTTAACACTTGGACAGAAGTTAGTGTGTCACCGGATAGGTGCGGCTGGTCTTATTCACATCCAGTGGAATAGAACTGCAATTACTAAATAGCCAGCTATTGGTGTAACGTTTAGTTTTGTTTTTAATGTGGGTGATGAAATGTATTCTATTCTACTCTAATGTATTCCATTTCATTGTATTCTACTCTAGGCCTACTCTACTCTACTGAAGGGGGATACATCAGATGCACAACTGAATGTCTTCAACTGAAATGTGTCTTCCACATTTAACCCAACCCCTCTGAATCAGAGAGGTGAGGGGGGCTGCCTTAATCGACATCATCGGCACCTGGGGAGCAGTTGTTGGGGGTTAACTGCCTTGCTTGAGCAAGGGCAGAACAGCAGATTTTTCCACCTTGCCTGGCTCAGGGATTCAAACCTCTGACCCAACGCTCTTTACCCCTTCACCGCTAATGTTTTCAATTTGATTTGATTATTCTCTACTCTCGTCTCTTATACTGTTGTCACACCCTGACCTTAGTATTCTTTGTTTTCTTTATTATTTTGGTTAGGTCAGGGTGTGACGAGGTTGATGTATGTGTTTTTGTCCTGTCTAGGGTTTTTGTATGTTTATGGGGTTGTATCTAGTCTAGGTGTTTTTATGTCTATGGTTGCCTAGATTGGTTCTCAATCAGAGGCAGCTGTTTATCGTTGTCTCTGATTGGGGACCATATTTAGGTATCCATATTCCTTGGGTATTTTGTGGGTTAGTGTCTATGTAAAGTTGCCTGTGTCAGCACTAGTGTTTATAGTGTCACGGTCGTTTTGTTAGTTTGTTTAAGTGGTCTTCCTTTAATAAAGAGGAATGTATTCTCATCACGCTGCGCCTTGGTCTCCTCGTTACAACAAATGTGACAACTGTACTATACAGTCGTGGCCAAAAGTTTTTAGAATGACACAAATATTAATTTCCACAAAGTTTGCTGCCTCAGTTTGTATGATGGCAATTTGCATATACTCCAGAATGTTATGAAGAGTGATCAGATGAATTGCAATTAATTGCAAAGTCCCTCTTTGCCATGCAAATGAACTGAATCGCCAAAAAACATTTCCACTGCATTTCAGCCCTGCCACAAAAGGACCAGCTGACATCATGTGAGTGATTCTCTCGTTAACACAGGTGTAAGTGTTGATGAGGACAAGGCTGGAGATCACTCTGTCATGCGGATTGAGTTTGAATAACAGACTGGAATCTTCAAAAGGAGGGTGGTGCTTGGAATCATTGTTCTTCTTCTGTCAACCATGGTTACCTGCAAGGAAACACGTGCCGACACCATTGCTTTGTACAAAAAGGGCTTCACAGGCAAGGATATTACTGCCAGTAAGATTGCACCTAAACCATCCATTTATCGGATCATCAAGAACTTCAAGGAGAGCGGTTCAATTGTTGTGAAGAAGGCTTCAGGGTGCCCAAGAAAGTCCAGCAAGTGCCAGGACCGTCTCTTAAAGTTGATTCAGCTGCGGGATTGGGGCATTACCAGTACAGAGCTTGCTCAGGAATGGCAGCAGGCAGGTGTGACTGCATCTGCACGCACAGTGAGGCAAATACTTTTGGGGGATGGCCTGATGTCAAGAAGGGCAGCAACGAAGCCACTTCTCACCAGGAAAAACAATCAGGGACAGACTGATATTCTGCAAAAGGTACAGGGATTGGACTGCTGAGGACTGGGGTAAAGTCATTTTCTCTGATGAATCCCATTTTTGATTGTTTGGGGCATCCGGAAAAAAGCTTGTCCGGAGAAGACAAGGTGAGCGTTACCATCAGTCCTGTATCATGCCAACAGTAAAGCATCCTGAGACCATTCATGTGTGGGGTTGCTTCTCAGCCAAGGGAGTGGGCTCACTCACAATTTTGCCTAAGAACACAGCCATGAATAAAGAAAGGTACCAACACATCCTCCGAGAGCAACTTCTCCCAACCATCCAGGAACATTTTGGTGACGAACAATGCCTTTTCCAGCATGATGGAGCACCTTGCCATACGGCAAAAGTGATAAATAAGTGGCTCGGGAACCCAAACATCAATATTTTGGATCCATGGCCAGGAAACTCCCATTAAGAACTTGTGGTCAATCCTCAAGAGGAGGGTGGACAAACAAAAACCCACAAATTCTGACAAACTCCAAGCATTGATTATGCAAGAATGGGCTGCCATCAGTCAGGATGTGGCCCAGAAGTTAATTGACAGCGTGCCAGGGCGGATTGCAAAGGTCTTGAAAAAGAAGGGTCAACACTGCAAATATTGACTCTTTGCATCAACTTCATGTGATTGTCAATAAAAGCCTTTGACACCTATGAAACACTTGTAATTATACTACAGTATTCCATAGTAACGCCTGACAAAAATATATAAAGACACTGAAGCAGCAAACTTTGTTGAAATTAATAATTGTGTCATTCTCAAAACTTTTGGCCACGACTGTACTCTACTCTACTATACTATACTGGACTATACTCTACTGTACTCTACTGCACTCTACTGGACTCTGCTATACTCTACTGTACTCTACTGTACTATACTGTACTCTACTATACTCTACTCTACTATACTCTAATATACTCTACTGTACTCTACTCTACTGTACTACAGCAGGTAGCCTAGTGGTTAGAGCCTTGGGCCAGTAACCGAAAGGTTTCTGGATTGAATCCCCGAGCTGACGAGGTAAAAATCTGTCGTTCTGCCCCTGAACAAGGCAGTTAACCCACTGTTCCCCGGTAGACCGTCATTGTAAATAAGAATTTGTTCTTAACTGACTTGCCTAGTTAAATAAAAACAAATACTATACTGTATTACATTTGGTTTTATTTGTTCTACTCTGGGCCTACCCCACTCTACTCCACTCTACTCTGGGCCTACCCCACTCTACTCCACTCTATTCCACTCTACTCTACTCTACTCCACTCTACTCCACTCTACTCTACTCCACTCTACTCTGGGCCTACTCCACTCTACCCCACTCTACCCCACTCTACTCTACTCTACTCCACTCTACTCCACTCTACTCTACTCCACTCTACTCTGGGCCTACTCCACTCTACCCCACTCTACTCCACTCTACACCACTCTACCCCACTCTACACCACTCTACCCCACTCTACTCCACTCTACCCCACTCTACTCCACTCTACTCCACTCTACTCCACTCTACTCTACTCCACTCTACTCCACTCTACTCTACTCCACTCTACTCCACTCTACTCCACTCTACTCTACTCCACTCTACTCCACTCTACTCCACTCTACTCCACTCTACTCTACTCCACTCTACTCCACTCTACTCCACTCTACTCTACTCCACTCTACTCCACTCTACTCTACTCCACTCTACTCTGGGCCTACCCCACTCTACTCCACTCTACTCCACTCTACTCTACTCCACTCTACTCTGGGCCTACTCCACTCTACCCCACTCTACTCCACTCTACACCACTCTACCCCACTCTACACCACTCTACCCCACTCTACTCCACTCTACTCCACTCTACTCTACTCCACTCTACTCTAGGCCTACCCCACTCTACTCCACTCTACTCCACTCTACACCACTCTACCCCACTCTACTCCACTCTACCCCACTCTACTCCACTCTACTCCACTCTACTCCACTCCACTCTACTCCACTCTACTCTAGGCCTACCCCACTCTACTCCACTCTACTCTGGGCCTACCCCACTCTACTCCACTCTACCCCACTCTACTCTACTCCACTCTACTCTGGGCCTACCCCACTCTACTCCACTCTACCCCACTCTACTCTACTCCACTCTACTCTAGGCCTACTCCACTCCACTCTACCCCACTCTACTCCACTCTACTCCACTCCACTCTACCCCACTCTACTCTGGGCCTACCCCACTCTACTCTGGGCCTACCCCACTCTACTCTGGGCCTACCCCACTCTACTCCACTCTACCCCACTCTACTCTACTCCACTCTACTCTAGGCCTACTCCACTCCACTCTACCCCACTCTACTCCACTCTACTCCACTCCACTCTACCCCACTCTACTCTGGGCGTACCCCATTCTACTCCACTCTACCCCACTCTACTCTACTCCACTCTACTCTAGGCCTACTCCACTCCACTCTACCCCACTCTACTCCACTCTACTCCACTCCACTCTACCCCACTCTACTCTGGGCCTACCCCACTCTACTCTGGGCCTACCCCACTCTACTCCACTCTACTCCACTCCACTCTACCCCACTCTACTCTAGGCCTACTCCACTCCACTCTACCCCACTCTACTCCACTCTACTCCACTCCACTCTACCCCACTCTACTCTGGGCCTACCCCACTCTACTCTGGGCCTACCCCACTCTACTCTGGGACTACCCCACTCTACTCCACTCTACTCCACTCCACTCTACTCCACTCTACTCTAGGCCTACTCCACTCCACTCTACCCCACTCTACTCCACTCTACTCCACCCTACTCTACCCCACTCTACTCTGGGCCTACCCCACTCTACTCTGGGCCTACCCCACTCTACTCCACTCTACTCCACTCCACTCTACCCCACTCTACTCTGGGCCTACCCCACTCTACTCTGGGCCTACCCCACTCTACTCTAGGCCTACTCCACTCTACTCCACTACTCTAGGCCTACTCCACTCCACTCTACTCCACTACTCTAGGCCTACTCCACTCCTCTCTACTCCACTCTACTCTACTCTACTCTAGGCCTACTCCACTCCACTCTACTCCACTACTCTGGGCCTACCCCACTCTACTCTAGGCCTACTCCACTCCACTCTACTCCACTACTCTGGGCCTACCCCACTCTACTCTAGGCCTACTCCACTCCACTCTACTCCACTACTCTAGGCCTACTCCACTCCACTCTACTCCACTACTCTAGGCCTACTCCACTCCACTCTACTTCACTACTCTAGGCCTACTCCACTCCACTCTACTCCACTACTCTAGGCCTACTCCACTCCACTCTACTCCACTACTCTAGGCCTACTCCACTCCTCTCTACTCCACTCTACTCTACTCTACTCTACTCCACTCTACTCTAGGCCTACTCCACTCCACTCTACTCCACTACTCTAGGCCTACTCCACTCCTCTCTACCTCTCTTAAAGTGGCTAGTGGCTAGTGATATATTTTATATCATATATTTTATATCATTTTATATCATTTCCCATCAATTCCCATTATTAAAGTGGCTGGAGTTGAGTCAGTGTGTTGGCAGCAGCCACTCAATGTTAGTTGTGGCTGTTTAACAGTCTGATGGCCTTGAGATAGAAGCTGTTTTTCAGTCTCTCGGTCCCAGCTGTGTTCCTACCGGTCTCCAATATAAAACCTTCTTTCAGCAGTATATGTTTATTTATTTAACTAGGAAAATCAGTTAAGAACAAATTCTCAATTTCACTGACGGCCTAGGAACAGTGGGTTAACTGCCTTGTTCGGGGGCAGAACAACAGATTTTTACCTTGTCAGCTCGGGGGATTTGAACTTGCAACCTTTCGGGTTCTTAGTCCAACGGTCTAACCACTAGGTTTCGTATCGAAACCCATTGTGAGAGTCTTAACACTTGGACAGAAGTTAGTGTGTCACCGGATAGGTGCGGCTGGTCTTATTCACATCCAGTGGAATAGAACTGCAATTACTAAATAGCCAGCTATTGGTGTAACGTTTAGTTTTGTTTTTAATGTGGGTGATGAAATGTATTCTATTCTACTCTAATGTATTCCATTTCATTGTATTCTACTCTAGGCCTACTCTACTCTACTGAAGGGGGATACATCAGATGCACAACTGAATGTCTTCAACTGAAATGTGTCTTCCACATTTAACCCAACCCCTCTGAATCAGAGAGGTGAGGGGGGCTGCCTTAATCGACATCATCGGCACCTGGGGAGCAGTTGTTGGGGGTTAACTGCCTTGCTTGAGCAAGGGCAGAACAGCAGATTTTTCCACCTTGCCTGGCTCAGGGATTCAAACCTCTGACCCAACGCTCTTTACCCCTTCACCGCTAATGTTTTCAATTTGATTTGATTATTCTCTACTCTCGTCTCTTATACTGTTGTCACACCCTGACCTTAGTATTCTTTGTTTTCTTTATTATTTTGGTTAGGTCAGGGTGTGACGAGGTTGATGTATGTGTTTTTGTCCTGTCTAGGGTTTTTGTATGTTTATGGGGTTGTATCTAGTCTAGGTGTTTTTATGTCTATGGTTGCCTAGATTGGTTCTCAATCAGAGGCAGCTGTTTATCGTTGTCTCTGATTGGGGACCATATTTAGGTATCCATATTCCTTGGGTATTTTGTGGGTTAGTGTCTATGTAAAGTTGCCTGTGTCAGCACTAGTGTTTATAGTGTCACGGTCGTTTTGTTAGTTTGTTTAAGTGGTCTTCCTTTAATAAAGAGGAATGTATTCTCATCACGCTGCGCCTTGGTCTCCTCGTTACAACAAATGTGACAACTGTACTATACAGTCGTGGCCAAAAGTTTTTAGAATGACACAAATATTAATTTCCACAAAGTTTGCTGCCTCAGTTTGTATGATGGCAATTTGCATATACTCCAGAATGTTATGAAGAGTGATCAGATGAATTGCAATTAATTGCAAAGTCCCTCTTTGCCATGCAAATGAACTGAATCGCCAAAAAACATTTCCACTGCATTTCAGCCCTGCCACAAAAGGACCAGCTGACATCATGTGAGTGATTCTCTCGTTAACACAGGTGTAAGTGTTGATGAGGACAAGGCTGGAGATCACTCTGTCATGCGGATTGAGTTTGAATAACAGACTGGAATCTTCAAAAGGAGGGTGGTGCTTGGAATCATTGTTCTTCTTCTGTCAACCATGGTTACCTGCAAGGAAACACGTGCCGACACCATTGCTTTGTACAAAAAGGGCTTCACAGGCAAGGATATTACTGCCAGTAAGATTGCACCTAAACCATCCATTTATCGGATCATCAAGAACTTCAAGGAGAGCGGTTCAATTGTTGTGAAGAAGGCTTCAGGGTGCCCAAGAAAGTCCAGCAAGTGCCAGGACCGTCTCTTAAAGTTGATTCAGCTGCGGGATTGGGGCATTACCAGTACAGAGCTTGCTCAGGAATGGCAGCAGGCAGGTGTGACTGCATCTGCACGCACAGTGAGGCAAATACTTTTGGGGGATGGCCTGATGTCAAGAAGGGCAGCAACGAAGCCACTTCTCACCAGGAAAAACAATCAGGGACAGACTGATATTCTGCAAAAGGTACAGGGATTGGACTGCTGAGGACTGGGGTAAAGTCATTTTCTCTGATGAATCCCATTTTTGATTGTTTGGGGCATCCGGAAAAAAGCTTGTCCGGAGAAGACAAGGTGAGCGTTACCATCAGTCCTGTATCATGCCAACAGTAAAGCATCCTGAGACCATTCATGTGTGGGGTTGCTTCTCAGCCAAGGGAGTGGGCTCACTCACAATTTTGCCTAAGAACACAGCCATGAATAAAGAAAGGTACCAACACATCCTCCGAGAGCAACTTCTCCCAACCATCCAGGAACATTTTGGTGACGAACAATGCCTTTTCCAGCATGATGGAGCACCTTGCCATACGGCAAAAGTGATAAATAAGTGGCTCGGGAACCCAAACATCAATATTTTGGATCCATGGCCAGGAAACTCCCATTAAGAACTTGTGGTCAATCCTCAAGAGGAGGGTGGACAAACAAAAACCCACAAATTCTGACAAACTCCAAGCATTGATTATGCAAGAATGGGCTGCCATCAGTCAGGATGTGGCCCAGAAGTTAATTGACAGCGTGCCAGGGCGGATTGCAAAGGTCTTGAAAAAGAAGGGTCAACACTGCAAATATTGACTCTTTGCATCAACTTCATGTGATTGTCAATAAAAGCCTTTGACACCTATGAAACACTTGTAATTATACTACAGTATTCCATAGTAACGCCTGACAAAAATATATAAAGACACTGAAGCAGCAAACTTTGTTGAAATTAATAATTGTGTCATTCTCAAAACTTTTGGCCACGACTGTACTCTACTCTACTATACTATACTGGACTATACTCTACTGTACTCTACTGCACTCTACTGGACTCTGCTATACTCTACTGTACTCTACTGTACTATACTGTACTCTACTATACTCTACTCTACTATACTCTAATATACTCTACTGTACTCTACTCTACTGTACTACAGCAGGTAGCCTAGTGGTTAGAGCCTTGGGCCAGTAACCGAAAGGTTTCTGGATTGAATCCCCGAGCTGACGAGGTAAAAATCTGTCGTTCTGCCCCTGAACAAGGCAGTTAACCCACTGTTCCCCGGTAGACCGTCATTGTAAATAAGAATTTGTTCTTAACTGACTTGCCTAGTTAAATAAAAACAAATACTATACTGTATTACATTTGGTTTTATTTGTTCTACTCTGGGCCTACCCCACTCTACTCCACTCTACTCTGGGCCTACCCCACTCTACTCCACTCTATTCCACTCTACTCTACTCTACTCCACTCTACTCCACTCTACTCTACTCCACTCTACTCTGGGCCTACTCCACTCTACCCCACTCTACCCCACTCTACTCTACTCTACTCCACTCTACTCCACTCTACTCTACTCCACTCTACTCTGGGCCTACTCCACTCTACCCCACTCTACTCCACTCTACACCACTCTACCCCACTCTACACCACTCTACCCCACTCTACTCCACTCTACCCCACTCTACTCCACTCTACTCCACTCTACTCCACTCTACTCTACTCCACTCTACTCCACTCTACTCTACTCCACTCTACTCCACTCTACTCCACTCTACTCTACTCCACTCTACTCCACTCTACTCCACTCTACTCCACTCTACTCTACTCCACTCTACTCCACTCTACTCCACTCTACTCTACTCCACTCTACTCCACTCTACTCTACTCCACTCTACTCTGGGCCTACCCCACTCTACTCCACTCTACTCCACTCTACTCTACTCCACTCTACTCTGGGCCTACTCCACTCTACCCCACTCTACTCCACTCTACACCACTCTACCCCACTCTACACCACTCTACCCCACTCTACTCCACTCTACTCCACTCTACTCTACTCCACTCTACTCTAGGCCTACCCCACTCTACTCCACTCTACTCCACTCTACACCACTCTACCCCACTCTACTCCACTCTACCCCACTCTACTCCACTCTACTCCACTCTACTCCACTCCACTCTACTCCACTCTACTCTAGGCCTACCCCACTCTACTCCACTCTACTCTGGGCCTACCCCACTCTACTCCACTCTACCCCACTCTACTCTACTCCACTCTACTCTGGGCCTACCCCACTCTACTCCACTCTACCCCACTCTACTCTACTCCACTCTACTCTAGGCCTACTCCACTCCACTCTACCCCACTCTACTCCACTCTACTCCACTCCACTCTACCCCACTCTACTCTGGGCCTACCCCACTCTACTCTGGGCCTACCCCACTCTACTCTGGGCCTACCCCACTCTACTCCACTCTACCCCACTCTACTCTACTCCACTCTACTCTAGGCCTACTCCACTCCACTCTACCCCACTCTACTCCACTCTACTCCACTCCACTCTACCCCACTCTACTCTGGGCGTACCCCATTCTACTCCACTCTACCCCACTCTACTCTACTCCACTCTACTCTAGGCCTACTCCACTCCACTCTACCCCACTCTACTCCACTCTACTCCACTCCACTCTACCCCACTCTACTCTGGGCCTACCCCACTCTACTCTGGGCCTACCCCACTCTACTCCACTCTACTCCACTCCACTCTACCCCACTCTACTCTAGGCCTACTCCACTCCACTCTACCCCACTCTACTCCACTCTACTCCACTCCACTCTACCCCACTCTACTCTGGGCCTACCCCACTCTACTCTGGGCCTACCCCACTCTACTCTGGGACTACCCCACTCTACTCCACTCTACTCCACTCCACTCTACTCCACTCTACTCTAGGCCTACTCCACTCCACTCTACCCCACTCTACTCCACTCTACTCCACTCCACTCTACCCCACTCTACTCTGGGCCTACCCCACTCTACTCTGGGCCTACCCCACTCTACTCCACTCTACTCCACTCCACTCTACCCCACTCTACTCTGGGCCTACCCCACTCTACTCTGGGCCTACCCCACTCTACTCTAGGCCTACTCCACTCTACTCCACTACTCTAGGCCTACTCCACTCCACTCTACTCCACTACTCTAGGCCTACTCCACTCCTCTCTACTCCACTCTACTCTACTCTACTCTAGGCCTACTCCACTCCACTCTACTCCACTACTCTGGGCCTACCCCACTCTACTCTAGGCCTACTCCACTCCACTCTACTCCACTACTCTGGGCCTACCCCACTCTACTCTAGGCCTACTCCACTCCACTCTACTCCACTACTCTAGGCCTACTCCACTCCACTCTACTCCACTACTCTAGGCCTACTCCACTCCACTCTACTTCACTACTCTAGGCCTACTCCACTCCACTCTACTCCACTACTCTAGGCCTACTCCACTCCACTCTACTCCACTACTCTAGGCCTACTCCACTCCTCTCTACTCCACTCTACTCTACTCTACTCTACTCCACTCTACTCTAGGCCTACTCCACTCCACTCTACTCCACTACTCTAGGCCTACTCCACTCCTCTCTACCCCACTCTACTCCACTCTACTCCACTCCACTCTAGTCCACTCTACTCTAGGCCTACTCCACTCCACTCTACACCACTCTACTCCACTCTACCCCACTCCACTCTACTCCACTCTACTCTACTCCACTCTACTCTACTCTACTCCACTCTACTCTACTCCTCTCTGCTCCACTCTACTCTACTCCACTCTACTCTAGGCCTACTCCACTCCAATCTACACCACTCCACTCCACTCTACTCTACTCTACTCTACACCACTCTACTCTAGGCCTACTCCACTCCACTCTACTCCACTACTCTAGGCCATCTCCACTCCTCTCTACTCCACTCTACTCTACTTGACTCCACTCTACTCTAGATCTACTCCACTCTACTCCACTCCACTATACTCCACTCTACTCCACTCCACTCTAGGCCTACTCCACTCTACTCCACTCCACTCCACTCTACTCTACTCTACACTTCTCTACTCTACTCTACTCTACTCTACTCTACTCTACTCTACTCTACTTTACTCTACTCTACTCCTCTCCTCTCTACTCCACTCTACTCTACTCCACTCCTCTCTACTCCACTCTACTCCTCTCTACTCCACTCTACTCTACTCTACTCCACTCTTCTCTAGGCCTACTCCACTCTACACCACTCTACTCCGCTCCACTCCACTCCACTCTACTCTACTCTACTCTACTCTACTCTACTCTACTCTACTCTACTCTACTCCACTCCACTCTACTTTAGGCCTACTCTACTCTACTCTACTCTACTCTACTCTACTCTACTCTACTCTACTCTTGGCCTACTCCACTCCACTCTCCTCTCCTCTACTCTACTCCAGTCTAGGCCTACTCTACTCTATCTAATCCACTCCATTTAGTTGTATTCTATTCTAATCTAGCATAGGCATACTGTAACTGGTCACCAGAACACAGGACATGACACTGGCCATCACATAGCCTTGTGAAGAACTGGCATACTGTAACTGATCACCAGAACACAGGGCATGACACTGACCATCAAATAGCCTAGTGGAGAACTGGCAAACTGTAACTGGTCACCAGAACACAGCCTAGTGGAGAACTGGCATACTGTAACTGGTCACCAGAACACAGCCTAGTGAAGAACTGGCATACTGTAACTGATCACCAGAACACAGGGCATGACACTGGCCATCAAATAGCCCAGTGGAGAACTGGCACACTGTAACTGGTCACCAGAACATAGCCTAGTGAAGAACTGGCATACTGTAACTGATCACCAGAACACAGCCTAGTGAAGAACTGGCATACTGTAACTGATCACCAGAACACAGCCTAGTGAAGAACTGGCATACTGTAACTGGTCACCAGAACACAGCCTAGTGAAGAACTGACATACTGTAACTGATCACCAGAACACAGCCTAGTGAAGAACTGGCATACTGTAACTGGTCACCAGAACACAGGACATGACACTGGCCATCAAACAGCCTAGTGGAGAACTGTAATAAGTAATATGAATGAATAACCTGCTGTAAGGGGAAGCAATTAACTGCCTGTTATTAATAACAGACTGTCGCAAATGGCACCCTATTTGCTACATAGTGCACTACCCCTTATAGGGAATATATAGGAAATAGGTTGCCACTTGGAATGTCCCAGGCTGTACAGGCTCTGCAAAGAGGAAAAAACAACCCGTCAATGTTAATGAAATGACGCTGACGTGCAAATGCAATCTCTACACACACATTATCCAGGCGTGTTTCGTAATGGCAGGTTATCACAATTTGTCACATTTTTTTTTTTTTTTTTTTTTTAAGGATCTCTGACGTATAACACTCAGGAAAGGCATTTAACTTTCAGCGTCGCCTACTTCAGAACTATCGCCCTTATGGAGTCACTCCCTTGTAACTTCGCAAAGACAACAAACTTGAACGTCGGTCGCGGTATTATATAAATTAACTGATTATGGAAGACCACCATTAGTTTAGGAATTTTTCAACTGGACGGATATACAGCCAATAAGGATTATAATACCTTATTATAACGCTTGCTCCTCTCTCTGCGATATAATGGGCGACCTGTGCTATGCATGGACCTACAAACCTTTCTTATCGATTGCTATTATATTGGTATCAATTTTATTTATGGTGCATTGTTCAGAGAATACTGGAGCCATTGGAAAAGTGTTCCCACGAGGGAATCACTGGGCAGTAGGTAAGATACCTATTATTGTTGCTATTTATATTACAGAATAATATATTATTATTTATAATAAAATTACAAAGTGTTATTATTGCTATGATCTACTTCGGTTTTTGAGATTATGCTGGATAGATGAAAAGTTTGTTTCGAGATAAAAAATTAAAAAAAATAATTAACGATGGGAAACCACTGCACAAACCATGTTTAATGGTGTAACAATTTTCTGATTGAATTGTTGAGCTGAGGTATATAAAAAAAATCGGACTTAATGTGGACTTCCGAATGTTGCCTTTGTTTTGATTAATCACCTTGGTTACCCAGAAAAATTAGTATTCTATTTGGTGGGCAAGTTACATTTCCTGTGAAAAGTTTAGGTGAAATGTTCCTGGGTGAGAAAGCTCAGAGCAAACGAAGACATTGTGACGCAGGACATTGGTTGTTCAAATAACAACCCAGCGATGAATTGTCTTACTCTCCAAACCAGAATTGGACTCAAAAGAACACTAACTTCAATATTCAATCTTCCTCAATGTCCATCCGTACATTCTTTATGTATAAATGTTTTTTATTAGGTCACTTGATGGGGAAGAAAAGCCTTGACAGTCTCTCTGGATCAGAAGATAGCAGCAACAGGGACAATATACCGTCTTCAGAGGAAGACACGCTGTTGGATAGATATGTGCAGCCGTCCAAGCTGGTGCAAGGCTTCATCAGGACCCTCTGGGGACTGGAGAACAAGAGGCAGAACCAGACCCAGAGACAGGGACAGGAACATGTTCTCTCTCGAATGGGGGTACTCAAGACCACAAAGTGGGAAGAGACAGATAGACACCGATACCTCAAACAGGTTAGTAATGGTGAGAGGTTAGTGTCAATTAGGTGAATGTTGTTCCTCCGGTCTTTCCCTTTATAGTATGTAGCCTATGTATTAATCGCATCCCCTAATATCCAGTAGGCTATTTATCAGAATATACATGTTTGACTTCATTCTTAACTTAATGTTTGAGTTCAGTAGTAACAACATATTTATGAAGTATAATTATTTAAAAACGCATGTTTATGAAGACTGATTATTTAAAACTGGTAATGATATTTTATTGCAGGTTTACGTGGTTCAGGTATGAGTGCTAAATTGTTGTATTTCTGCGTTTCCTCTCCGTAGCTGACAGACCTCATTCGATTGGCTTTCAACATGAAGGAGAACACCATCTTCAACTGAAGACAGGCAGTCAGTCAGCTCTAGTCTGCAGCTGTCCTATGATGAACGGCACTACACGCCTCAGAGACTCAGTCCGAGTCGTTGCATCCAGCGCACCTGTTCACAATATTTTGAAAACAATATAGCCTATATTAGAGTTGACTTCATATGATATATAATAACATAATTATCATAATAATTACATGACGTCATCTACTATTTATTGTATCCTACTCAAAATACTACTCCCCCCCCCCCCCCCATCAACAACACTGTGTAAAGAACATTGAATAAAGCTGAAATTGTTGTGATAACTGCATTGCATTGTGGATATCTGGGTGTTCCTTTACATAACCATACAGAGGTATCCAAAACAAATATCAAAAAAATATTTGATAAAATATTGAATTTGGCCTTTATTACTATAACCCATAGAAACACATTGAATGACACATTCATAAATGGCAAATAAGACAGTCCAAAAGTAAATAATGAGGAATAAGGTTTTGAAGTGTCTATACCTCCTTACTTCCATAAAACAGTTTTCATGTACTGGTTACCTTCAGATGAGTCCACATAGGTTCAGTCAAACCGTTCGGACGCTACAGACGTTTTCATGAGAAGACTGATTTTCGGGATGTCTCGCAGATGTCTGTCACCTTTCACCGCAGATGTGAACGTGTTACAAACAACAGATATCGCTAGCTTAAACTGGCAGTATTTTGATGGGGATTTTTATTATGTTACTTCGATAATCGACTCTAGGAGGTATATATACTATAGTACTGTATGTACTTCATTTTCAACTGACAACGGGTGAAGAAGTGCAGAGGCAACATATTCACCACAAGATGGCAGACAAGCGTCTCGTCAGAGCCTGTTCACAGTTACGACTGCGTTCCCCATTCCACTTTCTAATGAAGACATTTTTAATTATATAATCTTTTTTGATTTTTACAAAATGTTTATCTATCTATCCCATATTTAAATCTGACAACTGATATGCATCCTTACATTTCTCTAAACTACCTAAGATACTCAAAGTTTAAAATATAAGCTTCAGTATCAAGGAAAGCAGTTCTTAAAGCTATTCAATTTCTGTTAGAAGTTTTCGGGCAACAATTTGGCAATCACTACGATTAGGCTACATTTTGACAAAGGACAAAATACTGGCTTGTATCTTTCAGTGACCCAGCAATACATAAATCTAATGACAAGCTGATCTTTGTGAGGCATAATGTGCAGACAGACAGTCATTGCGTTCCAAATGGCACCCTACTCCCTATATAGTGCACTACTTTAGACCAGAGCCCTATCGGAAAGTAGTGCACCATATAGAAAATAGGATGCTATTTGGGACGTAAAACAGTGTGTAAGGAAGGACTCATGCCTCTCTACTCAGCTGTCCCCTGACAACAATGGCCTCAATTATCTGCTCCAGACTTTCTCACAATGAGAAATCATAATTGGAACAATTTAATTTGGTTAAGACGCATCCTGTTGGCATGAACCAGGCTTGTTCTCCACTCTGTTTTCTCCCCTCATTTGTCACAGATAATAGTAGATGATATTAGTGGATAATAGTAGATAGTAGATAATAGTAGATACAGTGCCTTGCAAAAGTATTCATCCCCTTTGGCGTTTTTCCTAATTTGGTTGCAATACAACCTGTAATTTAAATTGATTTTTATTTGGATTTCATGTAATGGACATACACAAAGTAGTCCAAATTGGTGAAGTGAAATGAAGAAAAAAAATGACTTGTTTCAAAATATTTAAAAAATATTTTAAAAAACTGAAAAGTGGTGTGTGCATATGTATTCACCCCCTTTGCTATGAAGCCCCTAAATAATATCTGGTGCGACCAATTACCTTCAGAAGTCACATAAATAGATAAATAAAGTCCACCTGTGTGCGATCTTAGTGTCACATGATCTGTCACTTGATCTGAGTATATATATATATATATATATATACCTGTTCTGAAGGGCCCCAGAGTCTGCAACACCACTAAGCAAGGGGCACCACCAAGCAAGTGGCACCATGAAGACAAAGGAGCTCTCCTAACTCACGGACCAGGCAAGGAAGGCATTAATCATAGAGGCAACAAAGACACCAAAGATAACATTGAAGGAGCTGCAAAGCTCCACAGCGAAGATTGGAGTATCTGTCCATAGGACCACTTTAATCCTTACACTCCACAGAGCTGGGCTTTACGGAAGAGTGGCCAGAAAAAAGCCATTGCGTATAGAAAAAAATAAGCAACCACATTTGGTGTTTGCCAAAAGGCCTGTGGGAGACTCCCCAAACATATGGAAGAAGGTACTCTGGTCAGATGAGACTAAAATGGAGTTTTCTGGACATCAAGGAAAATACATCTGGCACAAACCCAACACCACCCATCACCCCGAGAACCCCATCCCAGTGAACCCCAGTGAACCATGGTGGTGGCAGCATCATGCTGTGGGGATGTTTTTCAACGGCAGGGACTGGTAAACTGGTCAGAGATGAAGGAATGATGGATGATGCTAAATACAGTGAAATTCTTGAGGGAAACCTGTTTCAGTCTTCCAGAGATTTGAAACTAGGACGGAGGTTCACCTTCCAGCAGGACAATGACCCTAAGCATACTGCTAAAGCAACACTCGAGTGGTTTAAAGGGAGACATTTAAATGTCTTGGAATGGCCTAGTCAAAGCCCATACCTCAATCCAATTGAGAATCTGTGGTATGATTTAAAGATTGCTGTACACGAGCGGAACCCATCCAACTTGAAGGAGCTGGAGCAGTTTTGCCTTGAAGAATGGGCAAAAATCCCAGTGGCTAGATGTGCCAAGCTTATAGAGACATACCCCGCATATTTTGCATCTTCAAAGTGGTAGGCATGTTGTGTAAATAAAATGATACAAACTCCCCAAAAATCTATTTTAATTCCAGGTTGTAAGGCAACAAAATAGGAAAAATGCCAAGGGGGTGAATGCTTTTGTAAGCCACTGTAGTAGATCATAGTCGATAGTAGTAGATAGTAGATCATAGTAGATAGTAGATCATAGTAGATCATAGTAGATAATAGAAGACAGTAGATCATAGTAGATAACAGTAGATAGCATATAATTGTCACACCCTGACCTTAGAGAGCTTCTTATGTCTCTATTTTGGTTTGGTCAGGGTGTGATTTGGGTGGGCATTCTATGTTCCTTTTTCTATGTTTTGTATTTCTTTGTTTTGGCCGGATATGGTTCTCAATCAGGGACAGCTGACCATCTATGTCTCTGATTGGGAACCATACTTAGGTAGCGTTTTCCCTCCTATGTTTTGTGGGTAGTTATTGTTTAGTGTTTAGTGTTTTCTGCACCTGACAGGACTGTTTCGGTTTCGTTATTCACTTTGTTATTTTTGTTTCAGTGATCAGTTAAATAAAGTCATGAACACTTACCACGCTGCGCTTTGGTCCGATTCCTCCTCATCAGACGACGACACCTTTACAGAACTACCCACCACCAACGGACCAAGCAGCGTGGTATGGAGGAGCAGATGGTTCAGGACTCCTGGACATGGGAGGAGATGTTGGACGGAAAGGGACCCTGGAGACAGGCTGGGGAATATCGCCGCCAGAAAAAGGAACTGGAGGTAGCTAAAGCTGAGAGGCGGCGATATGAGGCAAGTGATCGAAGCAGGTACGAGAGGCAGCTGGAGTGACGGAGTCAGGCTATAGACTGTTTCGGTTTCGTTATTCACTTTGTTCTTTTTGTTTCAGTGTTCAGATAAATAAAAGTCATGAACACTTACCACGCTGCGCTTTGGTCCGATTCCTCCTCATCAGACGATGACACCCGTTACAATAATAGGAGATAATAGTAGATAGTAGATAATAGCAGATATCACTGTGTAGTAGTTGTTTTATTTCTTTACTTACCTACACACACACACACACACACACACACACACACACACACACACACACACACATGCCTTTTTCCCCACACCATTGGTTAGAGCCTGTAAGTAAGCATTTCACTGTAAGGTTGTATTCGGTGCACATGACAAATAAACTTGGATTTGATTTGATTTGATTTGATAATAGTAGATACTAGTAAATATTACATTATAGTAGATAATAGTAGATAGTATTAGATAGTAGATAAAAGTAGATAATAGATAGTAGTAGATCATAATAGATGGTAGATAGTAGTAGATAGTAGATAGTAGTAGATAATAGTAGATAACAGTAGATAATAGATAGTAGTAGATAATAGTAGATAATATTAGATAGTAGATAGTAGTAGATAATAGTAGATAGTAGTAGATAATAGTAGATAGTAGATAGTAGTAGATAGTAGTAGATAATAGTAGATAGTAGATAGTAGTAGATAATAGTAGATAGTAGTAGATAATAGTAGATAGTAGATAGTAGTAGATAGTAGTAGATAATAGTAGATAGTAGATAGTAGTAGATAATAGTAGATAGTAGATAGTAGTAGATAATAGTAGATAGTAGATAGTAGTAGATAGTAGTAGATAATAGTAGATAGTAGATAGTAGTAGATAATAGTAGATAGTAGTAGATAATAGTAGATAGTAGATAGTAGTAGATAGTAGTAGATAATAGTAGATAGTAGATAGTACTAGATAATAGTAGATAGTAGATAGTAGTAGATAATAGTATATAGTAGATAGTAGTAGATAATAGTAGATAGTAGATAGTTGTATATAATAGTAGATAGTAGATAGTAGTAGATCATAGTAGATAGTAGATAGTAGTAGATAATAGTATATAGTAGATAGTAGTAGATAATAGTAGATAGTAGATAGTTGTATATAATAGTAGATAGTAGATAGTAGTAGATAATAGATAGTAGTATATAATAGTAGATAGCAGATAGTAGTATATAATAGTAGATAATAGATAATAGTAGATAATAGATAGTAGTAGACAATAGATAATAGTAGATAGTAGATAGTAGATAGTAGTAGATAATAGTAGATAGTAGATAGTAGTAGATAATAGATAGTAGTAGATAATAGTAGATAGTAGTAGATAATAGTAGATCGTAGGTAGTAGTAGATAATAGATAGTAGTAGATAATAGTAGATAGTAGATAGTAGTAGATAATAGTAGATAGTAATAGATAATAGTAGATATCAGTATATAGTAGGTATTAGTAGATATCAGTAGATAATAGTAAATAGTAGATACAAGTAGATAGTAGATCATAGTAGATAATAATAAATAGTAGATTGTAGATAATAGTGGATAGTAGTAGATAATAGTAGATTATTGTAGATAATAGTAGATACTTAAAGATAATAGCAGATAGTAGACAATAGTAGATAGTGGATAATAGAAGTACAAATCACCACTCTAGAAGTAGTAAGAGTCTGGAAGCGATAATGTTTACTGTCCTAAATGTGGAGGAAATTACTAATTAAAGGACTGCTGCATTCTTTTAGTAGGGAAATCGAATTTCTAGTTACACTTTGTAACTCAATAAAACATTTTATTGCATTACAAAGTGGAATTAAAATTGATGTAATTGTCATTAAAAAACTAAAATCTACACAAAATACTCTGTTATGCCAAAGTGGAAGAAATATTCTAACAAAAAGTTAATAAAAAATACAAATATTCAACCCCCTGAGTCAATACATGCTAGAATCACCTTTGGCAGCGAATCCAGCAATGAGTCTTTTGGGGGTAAGTCGCTAAGAGCTTTGTACACCTGGATTGTACAATAGTTGCCCATCATTCTTTTTTCAATTCTTCAAGCTCTGTCCAGTTTGTTGTTGATCATTGCTAGACAGACATTTTCAAGTCTTGCCATAGATTTTCAAGCCAATTTAAGTCAAAACTGTAACTAGGCCACATGGGAACATTCACTGTTGTCTTGCTGAGCAACTCCAGTGTAGATTTGTCCTTGTGTTTTAGGTTATTGTCCTGCTGAAAGGTGACTTCGTCTTCCAGTGTCTGTTGGAAAGCAGACTGAACCAGGTTTCCCTCCAGGATTTTGCCTATGCTTAGCTCTATTCCGTTTGTTTTCATTTAAAAAACCTCCCTGGTCCTCATCGATGACAAGCATACCAATAACATGATGCAGCCACCACCATGCTTGAAAATATGGAGAGTGGTACTCAGTAATGTGTTGTATTTATCACAGGTCAGGTTTTCTCCCGTGAGTGTACTACCTGAGGTTGCCACTGGAGAGCACCCTTGGGTTACATCTGGTATCCAGGTGACCCTCATTGGTCTATTGGGATCACCTGATGGATGACTATTTAGGTTCCTCTGTGGACTGGGTCAGTTGCTCAGGTCTCATGTTTTGTTCAGTGTTCTTGCTATGAAGATCTTCCGTAAATATTCTGGATTTACCCGTACCTCTGCCTGCTGTGTTTCTCTGCTCATGGGTCCCAGTTCGTACTAACACTAATCTCACAGTATTGGATTTGCCCCAAACATAACATTTTGTATTCAAGACAAAAAGTTAATTTCTTTGCCACATTTTTTTGCAGTATTACTTTAGTGCCTTGTTGCAAACAGAATGCATGTTTTGGAATGTTTTTTATTATGTACAGGCTTCCTTCTTTTCACTCTGTCATTTAGGTTAGTATTGTCGAGTAACTACAATGTTGTTTATCCATCCTCAGTTATCTCCTATCACAGGCATTAAACTCCATAACTGCTTTAAAATTGCAATTGGCATCATAGTGAAAAGCCTGAGTGGTTCCTTCCTCTCCGGAAACTGAGTTAGGAAGGACTCCTGTATCTTTGTAGTGACAGGGTGCATTGATCCATAGCCTAATTAATAACTTCACCATGCTCAAAAGGATATTCAGTGTTTTTGTCTCTCTTTTTTTTTTTACCCATCTACCAATCAGTGTCCTTCTTTGCCAGGCATTGGAACACTTCCCTGGTCTTTGTGGTCGAATATGTGCTTGAAATTCAGTGCTCGACTAAGGGGCTTTACAGATAATTGTATGTGTGGTGTGCAGAGATGGGGTACTCGTAAAAAAATAATGTTAACCACTATTATTGCATAGAAAGTGAGTCCATGCAACGTATTTAGACTTGCCAGAACAGTGGTTGAATACTTATTGACTCAAGACATTTCAGCTTTTTATTTTTAATTTAAAAAATCTACTTTGACATCATGGGATATTGTGACATCATGGGATATTGTGACATCATGGGATATTGTGACATCATGGGATATTGTGACATCATGGGATATTGTGTGAAGATTAGTGACACAAATTTTCAGGATGTAACACAACAAAATGTGGAAAAAGTCAAGGGGGTTGAATACTTTCTGAAGGCACTGTAAGTAGAATTTTCACTTGGTCGTGCGTTGATGTCGATGGGAAATTAAAAGTATAAATTTGACTCAAGTGGAAGTTGAGTCTTAAGAGCTGACTTGGTGAGTTTCAATTGTATTGGCTGCCGCTAAAGATTCACATTACTTTATTGACCAATTGCACACAAGGTCCAAATGAAATTTAACTTCTTCTTTTAACGCAACCCTTCCGAAAGACACACATACACAGGTGTTTTTAGAGAGGTCAAGGGGGCTGCCACTCTGGACACCTGTTGTTGTGGGGGGTTAAGTGCCTTGCTCAAGTGTACAACAGCAGGCGATGGCATCTAGGATTTGATAGCCATAGATTATTTGATTGCCAGCTCACTTCCCACCCGTCATAAGACTAATGTCCACTGGAGGGAACCAGACACCACATTGACGTGTCCTGCTCTGTGATTTGTGATTTCAATTTGCAGTATAGAACCACCTGTTTTCTAAAAAGTGAAAGTATTGAGTAAAAACAAACTTCTTGGAAAAGACAGGAGTTATATTGTATATTATCTTTGTGATATATGGATAATATACCACGGCCCTTAGCAGTGGTATATTGGCCATATACCACACCTACCCGGGTCTTATTGCTTAAATATGGCTTTTTAGGCTTGACAATTAATGAAAGAAGGATGAGTTTGCACATTGTCAGCCTGGAGGGTTGATGTAAATATACAGGTTTATTTCCATAATATCATTCACGTACAGAGAGAAACTAATTACAGCAAATTGACATTTGTTTGTTTGTAAAGTCAGCAGCACAAAATGGAAAAATACTGAAAGAAAGGTACCTAAATAAGGGTTGGTAAACAACAATACATACATTGACCCTGGGATGGGATTGTCTTAGCAGAATAACAGAAGAGAATTGTTCAAATAGGGATGGAAATTATGACAAGGAAAGCAGGTTGCGAGCAACATAGACAAACATTTCACATTTCTACTTTCTCATCAATGGCATCCTTAATTTTTCATTAAAAGCAGACTGGATGGATCTTGGTGAATCCAAGCATAACACTGACAGTTAAAGTTCATTATAAAATGTGAACATCTGAAATTAGACATGGTTGTTCCTCCTCCAATACTGACAATTCACAAAAAAAAACACTGACTGGGACGATGATGTAAACCACTGAAGAAGAAACAATAGTTTTCATCATCTCGTGGAGTCCTCTAGTCCTCTAGCACAGTGGACTTCCATGTCCACAGACTAGAGCAGCAGCACTGCATGAAGTAGTAGTCTTTAAAGTGTTGGCCCCAGTCAGAGGGACGCAGACAGCATCCATCCATCCTCACCATGTCTTCCCAATAGACTGAATATGCTCCTTAGCCTTCATTCTCAGAGACGCAATACTAGAATTACGAGGATCCGTCTCTTCCATGACTAACTTGTCCATGTACCCAGCCACGGCGCACTGGTATGGGGGTGGAGGAAGAGGGCGCGTAGAACCAATGTGAGGCAGGTTATGGTGTCCGAAACTGGGGGAGTTGAGGAAGGCTGGAGGGGAGTAGCTGGAGGCTCCTGGGAGGCCCTGAGAGGAGCTGGTAATGAAGCCGGGTAGGGACTGCAGTTGAGTGGAGGTGATGGCAGTGCTGAGCCATGGCTCCAGCTGCAGTCCGGAGCCCAAAGACTGGGAAGGGGAGCGGCTGAAGGACAGGAGAGAGGAGGTGTCCTGAAGCTTAATGGAACTCACCTCCAGCTTCTCCTGGCGACGCCACTTGGCCCGACGGTTCTGGAACCACACCTGAGATGGAAGCATCACAACATTCTGATTAGACATTTTAGAATCATAACAACATTCTGATTAGACATTCTGGATCATTACTAAATTCAAAATTAGATCTTCTAGAACTCACACATTATGATCAGTTATTCTGGAACCACACAACATTCTGATTAGACATTCTGGAACCACACAACATTCTGATCAGTCATTCTGGAACCACACAACATTCTGATCAGTCATTCTGGAACATTCTGAAGTTCAATATTATGGATGATTTCATGCTAAAACAGAATTTCAGGGCCATTTTGAACAAATCATGACAATATTGAAATAGCCTACATTTAACCCTATCAATGATAACACAGCTGCAGGAAAGATGAAAGAAAATCAGTCAATCAGGGAGCTTATCTACTGAGATTGACCCTTTGTCAAAACTTGTCATCTTCCAAAAAATGTTCCTGTGTCAAATCAAATAAACTCAATTGCCTAATTCTCCAAACATGAAGTAAAACTTTGTTCGGCTATTTGAGAAAGAGTTTATTTGCATTTAATATCTACAATGGGAAAACATATTGAATATTAATGTTGAGTGTCCTCCTTGGTGTAATAAATGAGTTATTGTCATGTCATTAATACATATTGGACATTTTATCGAGAGAAAAAATCGCGTTCATAATCAAAATAATGTTGAACATTTTTTAAATTGAATTTCTTGATATGACTAACTGAAAATATTAACAAATATATACCTAATATATATATATATATATTGATGGCTACATGTTTTAAATAAATTGAGAATTAGCGATGATAGTGAAATGCTTAAGAGAACATCTATATGGCGTAATTTTGCCTATTTTAAAAAGTATATAGGACCTAAACTAAATGAGACGTTTTAAGATAAATTAACACATTTTTACATAATTTAACGAGTTATATTAGACCAATTGAATACATTTTAAATTGATAACATTCTATGTGATGCTAGTTTCAAATAAACTGAAGTGGGACTTTGAATTGAGGAATTATGCCTAATACTGACATTATTGTTGTACAGGCCTAATTGTAAAAAGCTGACTATTCAAGTCTAGGCAATTAATGCTTCTTTCATGAGCCACGCATTCAAAAAAATATTATTTGAGAATCATAAATTAATGTCCCACAAATAAGAGAAAGGTTTTGTGGAATATTGGAAATTCAGTTGAGCCCCGTAATAAGATCTAACTTTCTGTTTTCTTTTAAAGACAGAATCGAACATCATTACCAATGTAAGGATTCTGTCAAGTTGGCTCATATCTATATTACCTGCACTCGAACCTCCGGAAGATTCACTTTCATCGCGAGCTCTTCTCTGCTGTAGACGTCAGGATAGTGCGACTTCTCGAACGCTCTCTCCAGCTCATGCAGCTGAAAGGTTGTGAACGTAGTCCTGTTGCGCCGGTGCTTTTTCTTTGGGTTATCATCATCGGACAGTTTATCCTCCCCGTCAGGTAAATCAGGACTAACAGAGGCCCCCGAACTGCTGCAGCAGACACCTAAAAAACACATTATAGGCTAGATCAATATATAAACTTCTAAAAGTGTATTTGCCTTTATATGTGACTTTTTACTCTTTGATTCAAAAGTCTACTGGCACATATTTATAAACATGGAATAAATAGCCTACTGGTGTGAAAAATAACGTTTTGAATCAATCAAGATTGAACCATTTTGAATCACCTTTTTAACAAGGCCTCTGGCTTAATACACATTGCAGTGTCACTTACTGTCAAAACGTTCCGTGTTGTGTTCTTTCTTCAGGGATGACATAATTCCGTTCCCTCTCCGCTCGGCGAGTTTCCCCGATGATCCATTGTATGAGACAGATTGATTATATATGTTTTCGTCTTTAAATCCCAATATTGCTTCAATACTGTGAACCCTCGCTGTTGCGGTGTTATGGTTATTGCCGGGGTTCCGGACGAAACACGCAGAAGGTGACAGGCGCTCTTCCATGACTTCAGGAGTTGAACCAAGTAGCCACATTTGATGAACAAATAATAATCTCAAACTAAATTGAAATGACACTGATTAACAAATGTAGCCTAAACTCAAGAGACATGTACTTTTAAAACAAAGTTTTAAGTGTTCAGAATGAATAGCAAAATGTTTTTATAGAATTAAATACTAAATGTTAAATAGATTGAAACAACAATTCCGGTTGTTTTGTTGAAATAAAAATCTAAAATCGAATTGAAAAAAAAATCTGCGTTAGTAAGCATCCGTCGCATCTGAGTAGTAGAGGCACCTGTTAGTCTACTAGCTGACACTCCAGTAGTGGTCTTGTCTCATAGAGGAGGCTGTATCTTCTGGGGTTTATAAAGTACTCCTTATGGTAAGACCCCCTTCACTCTGCCCATGTGACAGCCCCCACCTCCCCACCAAGACACGTAAAAGGGGGGTTGTCATGTTCGATTTTCCCCAGCCATGGGTTTAGGGGTAACTACATTGTCCCCATTGAACCAATGCACCAATGCTGAGCTAGGCCACTAACCCCTCCCCAAGACAAGTCTTCTGCCCTGCCTGTCTGTCAGTCAGTCCGTGTTGGTTTATAAACCGCCTTACATAAATCTTAAAACCATATCTCCAGATGTCATGGTTTGTGTCCCAAATACCACCCTTTTCCTTATTCCCTTATATGGTGCACTACTTTTGGCCATTGGCCCAAAGAGCTCTGGTCAAAAGTAAAGACCTATGTAGGCTGGGGATAGGGTGTCATTTGGAATTTACAGGCCATGCTCACGATGGCCTGTAAAAGGAGCAGGTTGGGTAAGAGATTATGGCTTAAGGTAGTCAGAGAACAAAATCATAATTACAAGATGTTCAGTCACGACGTAGGATTTACAAGATGTCAGATTAATGTTGGACTGGTGTCTTAATCAAAGGGTGAATAGATTATTATCAAAACAAGTGACCAAATCACACATTTAGGAGATAATGATATTATTGCAAAAGAAGACAAGTCATGTGCTCTTTTGTTTAATGAACAGGCCTAGGACCTACATATAAAATAGTTTAAATAGTGAAATAGTTATCGATAGGCCTATCGGCGTATTACATGTTTTCTCAGAGAGGAAGTCTACACGGCCACCTCCCAATACTTTAATGTTCAATAAAATAAACGTCATCATTTTTTTAAAACTTGAAAATAGGCCTAGTTGTTTTATGTCATTTTTTTATTTAGTTAAATACATAAATAAATAAGAAATAAATACGTGTTTGCTCAATTGTCCAGTTATTTTATTGAATTAATGCTCTTTTTTTTATTCTATTAAATTAGTTGATTAACCTGGCAACCAAAACACACAATAATATAATATGTGATTAGCAACAGCTATACGTGTTATCCAGGTTAGGCTACAGCCAGTTATCTTGATAATTGGACATATTTCAAGTTGGGTTGAATGTGTTGAATGAGTTGAGTGGCCTGTGTAAGCCGGTTGTAGCCTATTATCTGTGAACAAGAAAGCCACGACAGTTTCTGCTCCATTAACTAACCACTTGAGAGGTCATAGTTCACACCGTAGTTACATCGTTACATCTTTAGGCCTATACAGTATATAACCTTATTATGTGAGAGGTTAACCATACAGACCTTCGTTTAGCCCAGTGGCGCAGTGGGCCTGCCATTGAGGTGCAAATAAAATGTCTTAACTTCCTCAATATTGTGGGGGATATGTGTAATTAACACTAAACAAAGATTGACAGCAGTTTGGTAATCCCTGGCCCACATGCTGATTAAGGGGATTTGTTTTTTTCTTTCTCTAAAGAGGTAAAACCCTTAAAACTATTTAGCTTTTCCTAATTGCAGAAGGTAACATTATCCTCTGTTTGCTAAAGAGTCCGGTAGGCACTGCACAAGGAGAGATCCATCTAGTGTCCTGGGAACTTGCAGTCACGATATACTTTAGCTTGTCATTTACAACACAGGCTTGTAACTTAAATATATGTTTTAGTTACAATTAGGGGATGCATATTGGATATAAAAGGGTTATTGGACTCTTGAGTCATTACCATATTTGTAGTTCACAATATTAATTACAAAATCCAGGGCTGGGGGGGGGGGGGGGGGGGGGCAACATGGTTCAAGTCCATTTAGTTAATTAATGTCAAGCATTTAAATTTAATTTTAAAAATCCTCAATGAGTCTATTGAACCTTGGCCTTGACAACCGTATGAGCAATTTGATAGCTGGATATTATACAGCACAGTTTTTATTTGCTGTTATTGTACCTTTGACATTGTTGTGCCTTTGGCTTTGACATTGTTGTGCCTTTGGCTTTGACATTGTTGTGCCTTTGGCTTTGACATTGTTGTGCCTTTGGCTTTGACATTGCTCTGTCTGTTGAAAAGCAGTCATCTAGCTGGCTCACACTAGTATGTGATGATCTATTCTCACACCTTTGAGGTTCCAACTACTCTAATGAGGAATATGTGATGTGTGGGTTTCTAAAATAAAATACTGGCTATATGATTTCATCAAGATACAGTATGTCTTCCTTTCCCCCTATATAACTCTAACCTTCTGTGGAAACTTGAACAAAACTTGTCTTGTCTAGTTTTCTAGCTAACTGAGTCCAATCCAAATCCTTTGAGAGTCTGACATAAGCAGTTAACCTGATGAGGTGGGACAACCTCCTCGGCAACCTTCATCCTATTAACTGCTAATGTTTTACCAGAACATTCCCAATCCGAGGCATTCTGAATCCGAGGCATTCTGAATCCGAGGCATTCTGAATCCAAGGCATTCTGAATCCAAGGCATTCTGAACATTGAACTCACGTGAAACTCACAACATGGAGGGATTCTTCACCCGACCTAAACCTACCCTAACAACAGTTGCTAAATAATCTCAAATTAATTGAAGACCCATTCCTTTATCCAGTCTCTGACAGTGTGCTAGTGTAATTCACAAATTTAAAATCTAATCTAGAGTTTCTTTCGATTTCTGTCTGTTATATCACCCTTTAGGAATATATGTATTTGTGAATAGAAGGCTTTGGATCTGTGAACAGCTATAAGAGAAATAACGTCAAAAAGTCAGCCATTTTATACAAGTCAGTCGGTTTATTTGTCATTGGCTTCTGCATGAACATGTATAATTCTAACAGCACAACATAACCTTACATTTAATATACATATGTTTTAGAGTAATCCAATATCCTTAACATTAGTACTCCAGTGTGTCAGTCAATGTTAATGTACAGTTTGTTTAATTATGGAATAAAGACTATATATTTTATTTAAATGATGGATTGTGCAAAACCGCAAGAATTTATCTCTTACAGGCGTGTTTTATGCTCGTTGTTTTGGATAAACATTGATAGAGGTGATTTGTCAAAGATTTACTATTGTGTGTGTGGAGGAGGATATGCAACAGAATGCATTTTGCAACTGTCCAAAATACTGTCAGTTGAAAAAAAAGTGTAAAAGAAGTGGCCATCATGAGGTGCCATCATTTCCTAATTAACAGATGAAACATGGAGAATAACACAAATTGGGGAGAAACAATCTAGAACAGCATTCATTCACACACATACAAAAAAATACGTACTTTTACAAGTTAAACAAACAGCAAATTACAGGGAGACTTCAAAACATAAACCGATTCACACAAGAAGTTGTTTGGGAAATTAACTTCCATTTCAGTGAAGACCTGCTACCATTGGATGTCGCCAAGCAGATTTCACAGCTTTGATCATTGATAGGGGGAGATAGAGGACTCTCTTAGACCTGGGTTCAAATAGTATCTGTTTTCTTTCAGCTGAGCTTGATTGAGCTTTTATGGAGCCAATGGAATGCTACCAAAAGTGCAAACCAACTCGGTCCGTCCATCTGGCACTCCCCAGACAGGCTCAATCAAAACACTCAAAGGAGACTTTAAAACAGGGGTACTCAAGTACTAGTTGAGAAGGTCCGGTCAAACAAATGTTCTATGTGGCTAAGGTCCAGATGGATAATGTCATTTATCGGCGTAGTAACGAACCCTACCTCACAACCCATTGGACCCCAAACTGTTCACACCCCTCTTGTTGGCGGAGAGAAAATGTTGCAGTTTTAAAGCTAATTTCCTGCAGTTCTACACATTTCACATGGGACAGAGAATTTTGTTGCTATTTCAAAGCTAATTTCCTGCAATTCTACACGTCTTATGTGTGTTTAAATGATACCAGGGGTCAAAGCCCGATCGAGTTCCATTATTTTAACAATAAATAGATGTGGTCCACCAGTTGAGCATAGGAGCTTTAAAATAGCTCAGATACTTATTTTAAACCCAGGTCTGCTGGGTGGAGAGTGGAGATTCTTATAGGATCGGTTTGTTTACAGTCGGTCCTAAATCACTCCCTTTCCCTCCCCCTTGTTCCCTTACACCTCTATGTTAGCATGTCTAATGGTCTTAAAAAGTATAGGCAGTGTGGTGGTACAGCTTCCACCATGTTTTTCCACCTTCAGATCTGCAAACATTGAAGGGTTAGGGCCAAGGGATCGAATCGGGCTAGAATTGGGACCGGCTGTTCATGAAGTGAAATCTTCCATTTTATTTTTATTTTACATGACAGAGCATTTCTCCTCTGCCTTGGCTTTCATCTCCGTCACGGTGGCCGAGGCCTTCTCCTTGAGCTGGTCCATGTCCATGTTCTGGAGGTTCTGAATGCCACCCAAGATGGAGTCCTTGTCCTCCTCCTCCGTGGCATCCTCGTCCACCATCTTGAGCAGCTCCTCGGGTACGTCCACGTCGTCTCCAGCCATGGCCAGCATGTTATCGTCCTGCTCGCTCTGGAGAGAGTAGAGACCGATACAGACATTATATTTATTTTATAGCTTGTAATGTTATTATTAGGTCAGGACATCAGCTAGTAAGATAGACAGAGATCATGTTCTCGTCCTGCTCGCTCTGTTAGAGAAACAATAGAGATTTTACATTAGCTAGCATCGTTAGTTACTGCTCGCTGCCCTTCTCCCACTAAAAGACCAATGCAGACATTAGATTAGCAAGTGAGACAGACAGACAGCCTGAACCTACTACTCGGCCTTTAAAGGGAGAGACCGATACAGATATAAACAACCTCCTACGGGGGCAAGAAAAACGTATGTGAATCCTTTGGAATTACCTGGACTCCTGCATAAATTTGTCATAAAATTGTATCTGATCTTCATCTAAGTCACAACAATAGACAAACACAGTCTGCTTAAACTAATAACACACAAACAATTATACGTTTTCATGTCTTTATTGAACACACCGTGTAAACATTCACAGTGCATGGTGGGAAAAGTATGTGAACCCTTGGATTTAATAACTGGTTGACCCTCCTTTGGCAGCAATAACCTCAACCAAACGTTTTCTGTAGTTGTGAATCAGACCGGCACAACGGTCAGGAGGAATTTTGGACCATTCCTCTTTACAAAACTGTTTCAGTTTAGCAATGTTCTTGTGATGTCTGGTGTGAACCGCTCTCTTGAGGTCATGCCACAGCATCTCAATCGGGTTGAGCTCAGGACACTCTAGAAGGTGTATTTTCTTCTCTTGAAGCCATTCTGTTGTTGATTTACTTTTGTGTTTTGGGTCGTTGTCCTGTTGCATCACCCAACTTCTGTTGAGCTATAGTTAGCGGACAGATAGCCTTACATTCTCCTGCAAAATGTCTTGAAAAACATGGGAATTCATTTTTCCGCCGATGATAGCAAGCTGTCCAGTCCCTGAGGCAGCAAAGCAGCCCCAAACCATGATGCTCCCTCCACCAGACTTTACAGTTGGGATGAGGTTTTGATGTTGGTGTGCTGTGCCTTTTTTTCTCCACACATAGTGTTGTGTATTCCTTCCAAATAATCTGTCCACATAATATTTTGCCAGTAGAGCTGTGGAACATCCAGGTGCTATTTTGCAATCTTCAGACGTGCAGAAATGTTTTTGTTTGGACAGCAGTGGCTTCTTCCGTGGTGTCCTCCCATGAACACCGTTCTTGTTTAATGTTTTATGTATCGTAGACTCGTCAACAGAGATGTTAGCATGTTCCAGAGATTTCTGTAGAAGTCTTTAGCTGACACTCTAAGATTCTTCTTAACCTCATTGAGCATTCTGCTCTGTGCTCTTGCAGTCATATTTGCAGGACGGCCAGTCCTAGAGAGAGTAACAACAGTGCTGAACTTTCTCCCTGTATAGACTATTTGTCTTACCGTGGCGTGATGCACATCAGGGCTTTTAGAGATACTTTGTAACCCTTTCCAGCTTCATGCAAGTCAAAAATTCATAATCAGGTCTTCTGAGATCTCTTCTGTTCGAGGCATATTTCACATCAGGCAATGCTTCTTGTGAATAACAAACTCAAATTTGTGAGTGTTTTTTTTATAGGGCAGGGCAGCTCTAACCAATATCTCCAATCTCGTCTCATTGATTGGACTCCAGGTTAGCTGACTCCTGTCTCCAATTAGCTTTTGGAGAAATCAGCCTAGGGGTTTAAATACTTTTTCCAACCTACACTGTGAATGTTTAAACAATATATTCAATATAGACAAGAAAAATACAATAATTTGTGTGTTATTAGTTTAAACATACTGTGTTAGTCTATTGTTGTGACTTAGAAGATCAGATCAAATTTGATGACCAATTTATGCAGAAATCCAGGTCATTCAAAAGGGTTCACATACTTTTTCTTGCCATTGTACTCGTGTGTTTATGTAGAGGCCAACACAGGCGTCAGATTAGCTAATGAAACAGACAGCCTACTGCAGCTATACTCCTGCCTCATGCTGGATCTGTAGAAACAAGACATCAACAACAGCGTCCGCGTGTAAGACAGACATCAGATTAGCTAGTGTGATAGAAAGATACCATACTACAGCTAGACCAACACAGACAATCAATCAATAAATCAATCTATCAATGAAATCCATACAAATAAATCAAATGTATTCATAACTGATGTTTTTATGTCAGCAGTTGTCACAAAGTGCTTTGCAGTACATTCGACTACCGAGACAGACAGACAACCTCTATCATCCTGTCTCGCTCTGTAGAGACAGATGTTAGATTAGCTAGTAAAACATGGAGAGACATCAAATAAATGAGACGAATACAACAAGTGTAGACTTCACTGTGAAATGTTTACTTACGACCCCCTTCCCAACAATGCAGTTAAAAAGTAGGAACATTTCCAAATAGATGTAAAATATATATATATATAAAAACTGAAAAATTGGGCGTGCAAAACTATTCAGCCCCTTTACTTTCAGTGCAGCAAACTCTCTCCAGAAGTTCAGTGAGGATCTCTGAATGATCCAATGTTGACCTAAATGACTAATGATGATAAATACAATCCACCTGTGTGTAATCAAGTCTCCGTATAAATGCACCTGCACTGTGATAGTCTCAGAGGTCCGTTAAAAGCGCAGAGAGCATCATGAAGAACAAGGAACACACCAGGCAGGTCCGAGATACTGTTGTGAAGAAGTTTAAAGCCAGATTTGGATACAAAAAGATTTCCCAAGCTTTAAACATCCCAAGGAGCACTGTGCAAGCAATAATATTGATAATAATATTAATATTGATAATATTGAAATGGAAGGAGTATCAGACCACTGCAAATCTACCAAGACCTGGCCGTCCCTCTAAACTTTCAGCTCATACAAGGAGAAGACTGATCAGAGATGCAGCCAAGAGGCCCATGACCACTCTGGATGAACTGCAGAGATCTACAGCTGAGGTGGGAGACTCTGTCCATAGGACAACAATCAGTCGTATATTGCACAAATCTGGCCTTTATGGAAGAGTGGCAAGAAGAAAGCCATTTCTTAAAGATATCCATAAAAAGTGTTGTTTAAAGTTTGCCACAAGCCACCTGGGAGACACACCAAACATGTGGAAGAAGGTGCTCTGGTCAGATGAAACCAAAATGTAACTTTTTGGCAACAATGCAAAACGTTATGTTTGGCGTAAAAGCAACACAGCTCATCACCCTGAACACACCATCTCCACTGTCAAACATGGTGGTGGCAGCGTCATGGTTTGGGCCTGCTTTTCTTCAGCAGGGAAAGGGAAGATGGTTAAAATTGATGGGAAGATGGATGGAGCCAAATACAGGACCATTCTGGAAGAAAACCTGATGGAGTCTGCAAAAGACCTGAGACTGGGACGGAGATTTGTCTTCCAACAAGACAATGATCCAAAACATAAAGCAAAATCTACAATGGAATGGTTCAAAAATAAACATATCCAGGTGTTAGAATGGCCAAGTCAAAGTCCAGACCTGAATCCAATCGAGAATCTGTGGAAAGAACTGAAAACTGCTGTTCACAAATGCTCTCCATCCAACCTCACTGAGCTCGAGCTGTTTTGCAAGGAGGAATGGGAAAAAATTTCACTCTCTCGATGTGCAAAACTGATAGAGACATACCCCAAGCGACTTACAGCTGTAATCGCAGCAAAAGGTGGCGCTACAAAGTATTAACTTAAGGGGGCTGAATAATTTTGCACGCCCAATTTTTCAGTTTTTGATTTGTTAAAAAAGTTTGAAATATCCAATAAATGTCGTTCCACTTCATGATTGTGTCCCACTTGTTGTTGATTCCTCACAAAAAAAATACAGTTTTATATCTTTATGTTTGAAGACTGAAATGTGGCAAAAAGTCGCAAAGTTCAAAGGGGCCGAATACTTTCGCAAGGCACTGTATGTATGTGTGTATGTGTATATATATATATATATATATAGTAACACAATAAAATAACAATGACGAGGGTATATAAAGGCTATAAAATACCGGTACCGAGTCAGTGTACTGAGGTATGAGGGTGTTGGGGTGATTGATTGAGGTAATATGTACATGTAGGTTTGGTTAGGTGATTGATTGAGGTAATTTGTACATGTAGGTTTGGTTAGGTGATTGATTGAGGTAATATGTAGATATAAGTAGGGGGTGAGGTATGAGGGTGTTGGGGTGATTGATTGAGGTAATTTGTACATGTAGGTTTGGTTAGGTGATTGATTGAGGTAATATGTAGATATAAGTAGGGGGTGAGGTATGAGGGTGTTGGGGTGATTGATTGAGGTAATATGTACATGTAGGTTTGGTTAGGTGATTGATTGAGGTAATATGTAGATATAAGTAGGGGGTGAAAAGCAGAATGTCCGGGTAGCCATTTGATTAACTCTTCAGCAGTCTTTTAACTTTGGGGTAGAAGCTGTTCAGGAGCTTTCAGGTCCCAGGTATGGCGCTCCGGTACCGCTTGCTGTGTGGCAGCAGAGAGTACAGACAGTGGCGGGAGTCTTTGATAATTTTTAGGGTGTTCCTCTGACACAACCTGGTATCCTGCAATAACTACACACAACCACATGCAAGGCACGGGATGAGCGTCGTTTTAATACCTCACTGGTGAAAACAAATGGTCACTTAGGGATCCTTAGTTTGAGCACACTTAATGCAATAAAGAAGAAGAAGAAGAAGAAGAAACAGATTGACTGAAGAAACTGCAGCAACCTCCAACCTACATTCTAGAACCTGTTGAAACCTCCATTCTAGAACCTATTGGAACCTCCATTCTAGAACCTGTTGAAACCTCCATTCTAGAACCTATTGGAACCTCCATTCTAGAACCTATTGGAACCTCCATTCTAGAACCTGTTGAAACCTCCATTCTAGAACCTATTGGAACCTCCACTCTAAACTCCAGGAAGGCTGATCTGAAACCTGCGTTAGCCTTTCCGTTGTAAACCATGACGACGGCCAGGTGTGAGGATTCTAAAGATGTCCGCCACAGTCTTACACAAGAGACTAATTCCATTAGTTAAACATGCCAGATTTTGCAGTTACTATATACAATCACATTATTCCACCATTCATTGTGTTCATCAGTTGTGATGACTGTCTTGTACAATGCCTTTAATCAAATGTAAAATAATCTATATTTTGGGTTGTCTGTTATGGTGAAACTATACTTGCTGGACTCAATAGTCGTTGTATAGGTTGTATAGCCTTTGTCATGAACATTTCTATTTAAACTAACACGCAAACAAAACAACTGAAACTATACCTATTCATGAAATATGAATATGTTGTCTATTGTTTTGAAGTGTCGTTCCACATATAGAAATACAAATAACTAACAACAAGATTGAATATTGAACTGAATGACTTGTGAGAGGCATTCTGCAAAAAGCAAACACAGAAGCCATTTACGTTCACCTCAGTCAGGATGATTTATTTTCAATTCTTAAATAATATTAATATATTCTGCTTTTTGCTACAAATCAAATGGTTAGAACATTGAACTATCGTATTTTCTTTCAGTAATGACGTATATAAAATCAGAAATCCAACTGTACCTTATTTTCGCTCGTCATAACAACTGGTTAAAAATATCTTCCTTATCAAGCAGCTTTCAATAGATCCAAACAGATTCAGTAGATTATTCTACCGAATCGATCCTAGATGTGGTTGTTGTGGCTGTCAACGTCGCTCAACCAACACTGTCTTCACTCCCCAGAGCCACATTAACACCTAGCAGAGCAGATGGCTTCTGGTCTTGTTTTAAGCCCGCGGCACAATATAGGACACCATGTCAAGTCTCCAGGCCTTTTATGGAACATCTTGCCTTCACCGTAATCTGCTGGCAGTTAGCCACCTCCACCTCCCGCTGTACGGCCTAAGGTAAACTGCCCATGTACTAGGCCAAGGGATAAAAACAGAGTCTAGCCTGTAAACATCAACCACTGCAGGTCAGGCTCAACCACTGAGGTGTTTACCACAGCGCTAGAGGCGTCAATACAGACACCCTGTTTCGAATCCAGGCTGTATCACAACCGGCCGCGTTTGGGAGTCCCATAGGGCGGCACACAATTGGCCCAGTGTCGTCCGGGGTTGGCCGTCATTGTAAATAAGAATTTGTTCTTAATGTTCTTAACTGACTTGCCTAGTTAAATACATTTTAAATGTAAAAATTACATAACCTCATTGTTCCATCCAAAGGTCTCTGCATCTGAGCAATGAACGTGTTTGCTATTTTAACATTTGCTCTACAGTATGTAAACATACAGTATAACATAAAACAGTGCAGAATTCAGGAAGCAAAGTAAAGTTGAAATCATCTACTCTAGAGAGTGACTAGTGACAGGGGGCTGAAAAGATTGTAATTCAGGGGGAATGGATTCTCACAGGGGGCTGAACAGGTTGTAATTCAGGAGGAATGGGTTGTCACAGGGGGCTGAACAGGTTGTAATTCAGGAGGAATGGGTTGTCACAGGGGCTGAAAATATTGTAATTCAGGAGGAATGGGTTGTCACAGGGGGCTGAACAGGTTGTAATTCAGGAGGAATGGGTTGTCACCTTTGGGAGTCTGTACTTGTCTCGTAGGCACACCCGCAGAGTTGCCCTCTCAGCTTTCTTGTGTAAGAAGTCGGCATCTCTTTCCATCCTGAACAACAGAGAAAAGAAATGATTGATTAACTGATTGATGAATTAATTTATATATATAGTGTGACCACACAATGGATAACTTTATATGCATGCATACTGTATACTTGTTTAATTTGTATTCATACAACAATAACGGTCTGAGTATGATCCTGTTTCAACCAAAGGGACAATCAATATACCATACTAATGCAACACATGATACTGTGAAGCTAAGAGGATGCAGCGCTTACGCAGGTTGACCTTAACGTCATGCTACATGTCTCAGGGGTAAAACATTCAGATGGGTTTAGGTAAAGAGGTAAGGAGGTTCACACTACATATTCTCACTGTTCAGTCATATGATTCTTCTGGAATTGGACAAGAGAACATGGAGGGTGTCTGGGCTGGCTGCTATAATAAATAGTTACTATTTATGACTTTATCATCTAATGTGCTGCTTGCTTTCCTCCTATTTAGAAAAATCAAAAGCTGTAAAGTCTATGGCTCCAATGATAGTAATTGATTAAACCAACGTTTCAACAGCTTTCCTCCTGTGTCCTTATTATGGCTTTACACAACCCGTAGCATGTCACACAACCCGTAGCATGTCAACACAACCCGTAGCATTTCATCACAACCCGTAGCATGTCAACACAACCCGTAGCATGTCATCACAACCCGTAGCATGTCATCACAACCCGTAGCATGTCATCACAACCCGTAGCATGTCACACAACCCGTAGCATGTCATCACAACCCGTAGCATGTCATCACAACCCGTAGCATGTCATCACAACCCGTAGCATGTCATCACAACTCGTAGCATGTCATCACAACCCGTAGCATGTCATCACAACCCGTATCATGTCATCACAACCCGTAGCATGTCATTAGGCATTGGGCAGTCAGATTATACAACGCTTGGTCAACTCATTAGTGTATTGACTTTAGGATAAT
Organism: Oncorhynchus mykiss; assembly: GCF_057628025.1. NCBI lineage: Eukaryota > Metazoa > Chordata > Actinopteri > Salmoniformes > Salmonidae > Oncorhynchus > Oncorhynchus mykiss. Next base: position 10,210,668 of record NC_143033.1, on the reverse strand, counting down.
CATTATGAGAATCCTTGGTTGCGATCCAAGTGGCTCCATATTCTCTATATAATGCACTACCCTAGCGGTTATAGCCCTATTCTCTATATAATGCACTAGCCTAGCGGTTAGAGACCTATTCTCTAATGCACTAGCCTAGCGGTTAGAGCCCTATTCTCTATATAATGCACTAGCCTAGTGGTTAGAGCCCTATTTTCTAATGCACTAGCAGTTAGAGCCCTATTCTCTAATGCACTAGCCTAGCAGTTAGAGCCCTATTCTCTAATGCACTAGCATAGCAGTTAGAGCCCTATTCTCTATATAATGCACTAGCCTAGTGGTTAGAGCCCTATTCTCTATAAAATGCACTAGCCTTGTGGTTAGAGCCCTATTCTCTAATGCACTAGCCTAGCAGTTAGAGCCCTATTCTCTAATGCACTAGCATAGCAGTTAGAGCCCTATTCTCTATATAATGCACTAGCCTAGCGGTTAGAGCCCTATTCTCTAATGCACTTCTAGCCTAGTGGTTAGAGCCCTATTCTCTAATGCACTTCTAGCCTAGTGGTTATAGCCCTATTCTCTATATAATGCACTAGCCTAGCGGTTATAACCCTATTCTCTATATAATGCACTAGCCTAGCGGTTAGAGCCCTATTCTCTAATGCACTAGCCTAGTGGTTAGAGCCCTATTCTCTAATGCACTAGCCTAGTGGTTAGAGCCCTATTCTCTATATAATGCACTAGCCTAGCGGTTATAACCCTATTCTCTATATAATGCACTAGCCTAGCGGTTAGAGCCCTATTCTCTATATAATGCACTAGCCTAGTGGTTAGAGCCCTATTCTCTAATGCACTAGCCTAGCGGTTAGAGCCCTATTCTCTAATGCACTAGCCTAGCGGTTATAACCCTATTCTCTATATAATGCACTAGCCTAGCGGTTATAACCCTATTCTCTATATAATGCACTAGCCTAGCGGTTAGAGCCCTATTCTCTATATAATGCACTAGCCTAGCGGTTATAACCCTATTCTCTATATAATGCACTAGCCTAGCGGTTAGAGCCCTATTCTCTATATAATGCACTAGCCTAGTGGTTAGAGCCCTATTCTCTAATGCACTAGCCTAGCGGTTATAACCCTATTCTCTATATAATGCACTAGCCTAGCGGTTATAACCCTATTCTCTAATGCACTAGCCTAGTGGTTAGAGCCCTATTCTCTAATGCACTAGCCTAGCGGTTATAACCCTATTCTCTATATAATGCACTAGCCTAGCGGTTATAACCCTATTCTCTATATAATGCACTAGCCTAGCGGTTAGAGCCCTATTCTCTATATAATGCACTCGCCTAGCGGTTATAGCCCTATTCTCTATATAATGCACTAGCCTAGCGGTTATAGCCCTATTCTCTAATGCACTAGCCTAGTGGTTAGAGCCCTATTCTCTATCTAATGCACTAGCCTAGCGGTTAGAGACCTATTCTCTAATGCACTAGCCTAGCGGTTAGAGCCCTATTCTCTATATAATGCACTAGCCTAGTGGTTAGAGCCCTATTCTCTATAAAATGCACTAGCCTTGTGGTTAGAGCCCTATTCTCTAATGCACTAGCCTGGTGGTTAGAGCCCTATTCTCTATATAATGCACTATCCTAGCGGTTAGAGCCCTATTCTCTATATAATGCACTAGCCTAGTGGTTAGAGCCCTATTCTCTAATGCACTAGCCTAGCGGTTATAACCCTATTCTCTATATAATGCACTAGCCTAGCGGTTAGAGCCCTATTCTTTATATAATGCACTAGCCTAGCGGTTAGAGCCCTATTCTCTATATAATGCACTCGCCTAGCGGTTATAGCCCTATTCTCTATATAATGCACTAGCCTAGCGGTTATAGCCCTATTCTCTAATGCACTAGCCTAGCGGTTAGAGCCCTATTCTCTATCTAATGCACTAGCCTAGCGGTTAGAGACCTATTCTCTAATGCACTAGCCTAGCGGTTAGAGCCCAATTCTCTATATAATGCACTAGCCTAGTGGTTAGAGCGTTGGGCCGATAACCAGAAGAATGCTGTTTTGAATACTCGAGCAGACAAGGTGACCCTCTCTCACCCTGAAAAATAACACATTTCACTGCACTTATCGGGTGTATATGACAATACAACATATTATTTATTTTGGCCAGAGCCCTATGGGATTCCCTAGGGCCCTGTTCCGTGAAGGGAGCAGTATACAGCATTGTACGAGATCTCCAGTTTCTTGGCAATTTCTCGCATGGAATAGCCTTCATTTCTCAGAACAAGAATAGACTGACGAGTTTCAGAAGAAAGGCCGTTGTTTCTGGCCATTTAGATCCTGTAATTGAACCCACAAATGCTGATGCTCCAGATAGTCAGCTAGCCGAAAGAAGGCCAGTTTATTTGCTCTTAAACAGGACAACAGTTTTCAGCTGTGCTAACATATTTTCAAAAAAGTGTTTTCTAATGATCAATCAGCCTTTTAAAATTATAAACTTGGATTACACAACGTGCCATTGGAACGCAGGAGTGATGGTTCCTGATAATGGGCCTCTGTACACCTATGTAGACATTCCATTTTAAAAATCTGCCGTTTCCAGCTAGAATAGTAATTTACAACATTAACAATTTCTACACTGTATTTCTGATCACTTTGATGTTATTTTAATGGACAAACAAAAGAAGCTTTTCTTTAAAATACAAGGAAATGTCTAAGTGACCCCAAACTTTTGAATGGTATTGTTCATAGGGGCGGCAGGGTAGCCTAGAGGTTAGAGCATTGGACTAGTAACCGGAAGGTTGCAAGTTCAAATCCCCGAGCTGACAAGGTACAAATCTGTCGTTCTGCCCCTGAACAGGCAGTTAACCCACTGTTCCTAGGCCATCATTGAAATTAAGAATTTGTTCTTAACTGACTTGCCTGGTTAAATAAAGGTAAAATAAAATAAATATGAGATGAGTAATGCAAAATATGTATTACATGATTAAAGTTACTAGTGTTCCATTATTAAAGTGATTTCAGTGATTTCAAGTCTATGTATATAGGGCAGCATGTATATGTGCCAACCTCATTGGTGGAGAGGGAACTGTTTCCCCTAGCCAATTAAACGTGAGGATTATTAGTTGGCCAGATTGAGGGCTTGGGCCAGATTGAGGATTAGGACAAATTACCCAACACAGAAACAGTACACTGAGTGTACAAAACATTACCATGACATAGACTGAACAAGTGAATCCAGGTGAAAGCTATGAATCCTTATTGATGTCACTTGTTAAATCCACTTCAAATCAGTGTAGATGAAGAGACAGGTTAAAGAAGGATTTTTAAGCCTTGAGACATGAATTGTGTATGTGTGCCATTCAAAGGGTGAATGGGCAAGACAAAATATTTAAGTGCCTTTGAACGGGGTATGGTAGTAGGTGTCAGGCGCAACAGTTTGAGTGTGCCAAGAACTGCAACGCTGCTGGGTTTTTCATGCTCAACAGTTTCCCGTGTGTATCAAGAATGACCCACCACCCAAAGGACATCCAGCCAACTTCACACACACAGGAAGCATTGGAGTCAACATGGGCCAACATCCCTGTGGAACGCGTTGGACACCTTGTAGTTTCCCAATTAATTTAGGCTTTTCTGAGGGCAAAAGGGGGTCAACTCAATATTAGCAAGGTGTTCCTAATGTTTTGTACACTCACTGTATAACACTAACTCCTGCTCTGCTCTGAGAGTCATAGGCCGAAGACACCCAACACAAAATGAGGAATACAAAATGGTTATGAGGTGGTCATACACACTCTTATAATGCATTATAACTGCAGGCTTTAAGTAAAAGTGCTTTAACATTTAGCATCAGATCTATGTGCAGCCATTTTCCACCAGACGACAACAGAATTGTTCACTAAATCATGGGAGGAAGGGCTAATCTGGTTACATAATCTGGTTACATAATCTGGTTTGGCTGAAGCGTCCATCAGAAGATTATATTTCTGTAAAACATCAACATGTCAAATTAAATCAAATATTATTATTGGTCACATACACATGGTTAGCAGATGTTATTGCGAGTGTAGCGAAATGCTTGTAACATGTCAGTGTTAGGCTAAGGCTATGCTATATTTTGTTGCAATATAGAAAATTATTACACACAAATAATGTAACCTTTATGGTCTCATTTGTTGATTGCTTAAATAAATGTAAAAAAATCTTAATTTTATTGAATGTTTAAACATACAATCTACCCGCAGCGAAGCAGCTCAACATTGGCATTCGGTCATCTAAAAGACTCCCATCCAGAGAGACCCACAGGAGCAACCAGGGTCAAGTGCCCAGCTCAAGGGCACGTCAAAAGATCTCCCACCAAGTCAAAACGGGGACCCGAACCAGCGACCTAGCAGCCACCAGCCCAAGATCCTAACAGCCAGACCATCAACCATCCAAGACCCCCCTCCCCCACCCAAACAAAAACTCTCCCTCTGTTGTCGCCAGTTCCAAATCCCAACCCTCAGTTTCCCTCAGCCCATCCCACCTATCTCTGCTGACCACACTCTTTGTATTTCTACACGCCATACAGTATCTTTCAACTATGCTGTGATGTAACAAACAATTTGAATCTAATTGAATAGAATCCAGAGATTGCGAGTTAATGTTTTGGACAGTCACTGAACATGCCCTACTCGGCAGCAGCCAAATCATTTTACATAATAAAACAAAATGGCTGCCATGGCAGTGAACCCACAGTTATGAGCTCTTCCTCCTGTTTGTCAACTAGTACCTGTCTGAAATTGTGGATATGGATGAATAAACTGGACAGAGTGTTGAAATGATTCGAGATAGGCAGTAAGATTACTTTTGATCTGTGATTTTTCACTTCACCATCAAAGCTCCTCCTACAACGTCGCAGTTAAATTAAATCACCATGGGTGAAATTCAGCAGCCATTTTAAAATCCTCCTGGAGTCTTAATAGTTCAGGCTCTAAATTAGACTGAACTGAATTCACTTTTCAAAATGTAAGACTATTTTAGAGACTAATTTACAAACCATTTTACAGACCATTTTACAGACCATTTTACAGACCATTTTAGAGACTAATTTACAAACCATTTTACAGACCATTTTACAGACCATTGATCCTTTTGAGTGTTACTCAAATTCAATGTCAGCAAGCCAGTCTGGCTTCAAAAAAACATTGTTGATATCACAGCAGAGGGTCAACGATCAGAGATTAATTGTGTAATGGTGGTCGTGGTTGTAAAAATTGCAGTTTGAGTTAAGGTGTCTGCTCTGACCTTGAGTGACAAAACCATCAAGAAAATAAATAGTGCAAAAATAAACTAATTGTAATCTGTAACGTCAGGAATAAATGTTGATAAATTTAAGTTATGAATTCAACAACTTTTCAAATTAACGAATAATTTGCAAGGTGATTTCCTGCAGAATTGCTGCATGGTGCTTGTCAAGGTCAGATAGAATAGGGGTGGTGGAGCCGACACTCTGTAGAGTTAGCCAGCCATGTTGTCTCATAGCCATTCATGATCCAACAACACCAAAACAAAATGGAGGTCACTCGGCGGTCAGGGCAGGTTACTTACTTCTCCTCCACCAACTGTTTTTGGTACTCCTCATACTCCTCGCGTGTCATCCCTGCTGCCTTGGCCGGGTCTGCAGGGGCCGCCTCCGCTTCCTCCTCTCCTCCACCCATAGGATTCAAACCAGCCAGTGGGTTAGGCATCATGGTCTTGATTAGGAACATCTTGATCCCCTATAGAGTTCTGCTGTACTAGGATATATAGATATTATATTATTGTAAATAGGACTAGTTGCTTCCCTGGCTTCTACCGTTGGGTTGGGATTGCTAGCGGTTGGTTAGGTCCAATGGGATCCTGTATATTCTGTCTAGCTAACCTGTCCTGCTGCCTGGGTGTGTAATGAAGGATGCACTGACGGCTAGGGAACAGACACCAACAACAAAAAATACGGTCAGCCGTAATCTGGATTAAACCTCACTACAGCCCCACGATGCTAAGAGGCAGATGGCCTGGTTTTCTGACTCTATTTTTAACACACAACTTTAAGGATTGATATTGATAAATGGGACAGGTTCAATCAATGACAGAATTGGTGTATAGCACAATGCAAAAGGTCACAGTCAAATTTTGGGGATTTCAAGATCCCAAGACATTCTTGTTCCCCTGTCACATTAGTTGTTGCATCCGCCCGCCCACTGCTAGTTAATCACATTACTGAACAAGGTTTGGCCCCTCCCATCTGCCAGAGATATCTGTTTATATCCTGGATGAGTTGGGGGGAGGGGGAGCTGAGGGCTGGAAGAGCTGAGGGTGGGGGGAGGAGGGGGAGCTGAGGGCTGGAGCAGCTGAGGGTGGGGGGAGGAGGGGGAGCTGAGGGCTGGAGGAGCTGAGGGTGGGGGGAGGAGGGGGAGCTGAGGGCTGGAGGAGCTGAGGGTGGGGGGAGGAGGGGGAGCTGAGTGCTGGAGGAGCTGAGGGTGGGGGGAGGAGGGGGAGCTGAGGGCTGGAGGAGCTGAGGGTGGGGGGAGGAGGGGGAGCTGAGGGCTGCAGGAGCTGAGGGTGGGGGGAGGAAGGAGAGCTGAGGGCTGGAGGAGCTGAGGTTGGGGGGAGGAGGGGGAGCTGAGGGCTGGAGGAGCTAAGGGTGGTGGTGGGGGGGGGGGGGTTGTTGAGGGCTGGAGGAACTGGGGGGGGGGGCTGAGGGCTGGAGGAGCTGGAGTTGGGGGGGGAGAGCTGAGGGCTGGAGGAGCTGAGGGGGAGCTGAGGGCTGAAGGAGCTGGGGGGGAGCTGAGGGGGGACTGAGGGCTGGAGGAACTGGGGGTGGGGGGAGCTGAGGGCTGGAGTTATATAAAGAAATCTTTATGTAACAGCATGAAGAATAACGCAACGTACATTTGTGTACAGAGTGTGCAGAATGCAGGGTTGTATACTTTCATATTCTTATCATCAAACGCTGATGTTCTTCATAATTGGTATGAAATTACAGACAGACAAGCTAAATTTTATAATCATAGCATTTGCCCTTTTCTATAGCTACACTGTTGATTGCAGTTTGCTGTACTGTACTGCGTTGTACTGTGCTACACTGTACTGTGCTGTACTGTACTGCGTTGTACTGTACTGTGCTATACTGTACTGCATTGTACTGTACTGCGCTGTACTGTGCTGTACTGTACTGTGCTGTACTGTACTGTGCTGTACTGCGCTGTACTGTACTGCGTTGTACTGTACTGCGTTGTACTGTACTGCGTTGTACTGTACTCTACTGCGTTGTACTGTACTGTACTGTGCTGTACTGTACTGCGTTGTACTGTGCTACACTGTACTGTACTGCGTTGTACTGTACTGTGCTATACTGTGCTGTACTGGGGAGGCGGGTGAAGGAGGCAGTTTCCTGTGAAATAAGTGTCATCATCTCTTATTTATGACGAGTGACACTGCAACAATGCAGTCTGACAATAACAGATTACGGTGTGCATCTAACATATACCCTATTCCATTTGAGGGAGGAGAGAAAGAGAGCAAGAGAGAGAGAGAGGAAACTAATGGCAGAACGTACAGTACTTTCGGAAAGTTCAAACCTCTTGACTTTTTCCACATTTTGCTACGTTGCAGCCTTATTCTAAAATGGATTAAATAAATACAAATCCTCATCAATCTACACACAATGCCCCATAATGACGAAGCGAAAACATCTTTTGCAAATTTATTAAAATTGAAAAACAGAATTATCTTATTTACCTAAGCATTCAGTCACTTTACTATGAGACTCTAAAATGAGCTCAGGTGTATCCTGTTTCCAATGACCATCCTTGAGATATTTCTACAACTAACTTGATTGAATTCAATTGGACATGATTTGGAAAGGCACACAGTTGACAGTGCATGTCAGAGCAAAAACCAAGCCGTGAGGTCGAAGGAATTGTTCGTAGAGCTCCGAGACAGGATTGTGTCGAGGCACAGATCTGGGGAAGGGTTCCAAAAAATGTCCGCAGCATTGAAGGTCCCCAAGAACACAGTGGCCTCCATCATTCATAAATGGAAGAAGTTTGGAGCCACCAAGACTCTTCCTAGAGCTGGCCGCCCAGCCAAACTGAGAAATCGGGGAAGAAGGGGCTTGGTCAGAGAATTGAGCAAGAACCTGATTGTCACTTTGACAGAGCTCCAGAGTTCCTCTGTGGAGATGGGAGAAACTTCCAGAAGGGCAACCATCTCTGCATCACTTCACCAATCAGGCCTTTATGGTAGAGTGGCCAGACGGAAGCCACTCCTCAGTAAAAGGCACGCGACAGCCCCACTTGGAGTTTGCCAAAAGGCACCTAAAGGACTCTCCATGAGAAACAACATTCTCTGGACTGATGAAATCAAGATTGAACTCTTTAGCAAGCGTCACATCTGGAGGAAACCTGGCACCATCCCTTCGGTGAAGCATGGTGGTGGCAGCATCATGCTGTGGGGAAACCTGGCACCATCCCTTCGGTGAAGCATCGTGGTGGCAGCATCATGCTGTGGGGAGCTTGACTAAATTATGTATACATTTAAAGTAGAAATATAACTTAACCGAATACTACCCTGTCACTGTATGATTGTATGAATCTTATTGGAATCATAACACTAAATCTAATGTGTGTAGTTTTAGTCAAGAATTAGAACAAGGACTTTCTGTTCCTTGTTAGAGACAAATGGAGCTATCGTCAGACCGGCTGGAATACTGTGTTCCTTACAGGACATTATGTCCCCACCCAGGGAGGGGAGAGACCTTGGGCTTGTAGAACATTGTTTAACAGGTGGCAGACAATGTGAGAAGACTTGTGAACTATGTTGCCATTGTATCTGAGGAGGGACATTTCTGAAAAAATGTGAGGTATATAAACCAAATGTACATGGTATTATGACCAGAGCTCTCGAGAATAAACACTATTGGCTAAGTTGACTGATCTCTATCCGTTTTATTTCAATAATAACCTTACAAATTCTTAGAAATAGACAGAGTGTATTAATTGCATTGGTTAATGAACACATAGGAACAAAATCCCTCTAACACCCATCCAACCTGACAGAGCTTGAGAGGATCTGCAGAGAAAAAGAGGAGAAACTCCTCAAATACAGACGTGCCAAGTTTGTAGCGTCACACCCAGGAAGACTCTACGCTGTAATCATCAAGGTGCTTAAACAAAGTATTGAGTAAAAGGTCTGAATACTTATGTAAATGTGATATATATATTTTTTTCTAATAAATTTGCTAAAATTTCTAAACCTGTTTTTGCTTTGTCATTATGGGGTATTGTGTGTAGATTGATGAGGAAAAAAACTATTTAATACATGTTAGAATAAGGCTGTAACGTAACCAAAATGTAGAAAAAGTCAAGGGGCCTGAATACTTTTTGAATGCCCTGTATGTAGATTGAGACACATTCATCACCAGTGGTGTCCATTAAAACATACATGTTTTACCTGTTATGTTACAATGTTCATTTTTCACTCGCTATGTTGTCATACATTCCCTCAGAGGCTGACAAGAGGATAAAGCCGGTATTTGTACACATGCCATCAGGATTAGTGAGAGGTCACGGTGGTGATGTGACCTGGAAGTATAATGGTTAACATCATACTGTAGCTCAGGAGAAACAGCGTCCACATCACAGCTGCCATAACCAGCCGAATCACAACAAGTTAAACTACATGACCAAAAGGTGTTCGAACACCTGCTTGTCGAACATCTCACTCCAAAATCATCTGCATTCATAGGGAATTGGTCCCCCACCTTTGCTGCTATAACAGCCTCCAGTCTTCTGGGAAGGTTTTCCACTAGATGTTGGAACATTTGGGGCGGGGATTTCCAACATCTAGTGGAAAGCCTCTCTATACCAGGCGGTGTGAAAAGAATGCCCAGGAAATCGTCAGACCCCAACCACCCAAGCCATAGATCTGACACCAACAGGCTCTTGAACAGCTTCTATCCCCAAGCTATACGACTGATAAATCAAATCAAATTTATTTGTCACATACACATGGTTAGCAGATGTTAATGCGAGTGTAGCGAAATGCTTGTGCTTCTAGTTCCAACAATGCAGTAATAACCAACGAGTAATCTAACCTAACAATTCCAAAACTACTACCTTATACACACAAGTGTAAAGGGATAAAGAATATGTACATAAAGATATATGAATGAGTGATGGTACAGAACGGCATAGGCAAGATGCAGTAGATGGTATCGAGTACAGTATATACATATGAGATGAGTAATGTAGGGTATGTAAACATTATATTAAGTAGCATTGTTTAAAGTGGCTAGTGATATATTTTACATCAATTCCCATTATTAAAGTGGATGGAGTTGAGTCAGTGTGTTGGCAGCAGCCACTCAATGTTAGTGATGGCTGTTTAACAGTCTGATGGCCTTGAGATAGAAGCTGTTTTTCAGTCTCTCGGTCCCAGCTTTGATGCACCTGTACTGACCTCGCCTTCTGGATGATAGCGGGGTGAACAGGCAGTGGCTCGGGTGGTTGTTGTCCTTGATGATCTTTATGGCCTTCCTGTGACATCGGGTGGTGTAGGTGTCCTGGAGGGCAGGTAGTTTGCCCCCGGTGATGCGTTGTGCAGACCTCACTACCCTCTGGAGAGCCTTACGGTTGTGGGCGGAGCAGTTGCCGTACCAGGCGGTGATACAGCCCGACAGGATGCTCTCGATTGTGCATCTGTAGAAGTTTGTGAGGGGTTTTAGGTGACAAGCCGAAAGCACTGTCACTCCATCTGATAAATAGCTAACAAAATAGCTACATGGACGGAGTTGACTTTTTCTTTCAGTCTCTATGCACACTAACAGGGCCCTACACACTCACACACTGTCACTTCATCTGATCACACACACATAATACTCACATACATTTATACTGACTCTACACACGGACTCACATGCAAGCTCCTGCTATGTTTATCTTATATCCCGTTGCCTAGTCACCTTACATATCTATCGCCATCACTCAAGTATTCCTGCACATGTAAATATAGTATTGGAACGGATTTAAATATTTCCTGCATATAGTATGCTTACTTACGGGTTATTTCATTCCTTATTTCTTGTTTTTTTTCTAGTAATATATTGTATTGATTATTGAATTGTTGGGTTTTGAATTTGCAAGAAAGGCATTTCACTGACATAAAAACTTGAAATTTACTTCCACTCAGCCACAAGAGCATTAGTGAGGTCGAGCATTGATGTTGGGCGATTAGGCCTGGCTCGCAGTCTGTGTTCCAATTCATCCCTAATGTGGTCGATGGGGTTGAGGTCAGGGCTCTGTGCAGGCCAGTCAAGTTCTTCCACACTGATCTCGACAAACCATTTCTGTATGGACCTCGCTTTGTGCACTGGGGCATTGTCATGCTGAAACAGCAAAGGGCCTAACCCAAACTGTGGCCAAAAAGTTGGAAGCACAGAATGGTCTAGAATTTCATTGTATGTTGTAGAATTAAGATTTCCCTTCACTGGAACTAAGGGGCCTAGCCCGAACCATGAAAAACAGCCCCAGTCCATTATTCATCCGCCACCAAACTTTACAGTTGGCACTATGCATTGGGGCAAGCTTCTCCTGGCATCTGCCAAACCCCGATTTGTCTGTCGGACTGCCAGATGGTGAAGCGTGATTCCAGAGAACGCGTTTCCACTGCTCCAGAGTTTAATGGCAATGAGCTTTACACCACTCCAACTGACGCTTGGCATTGCGCATGATCTTAGGCTTGTGTGCGGCTGCTCGGCCATGGAAACCCATTTCATGAAGCTCCCGACGAACACTTCTTGTGCTGACATTGCTGTTTGGAACTTGGTAGTGAGTGTTGGAACGGAGGACAGATCATTTTTACGTGCTACGCGCTTCAACTCTTGGCGGTCCTGTTCTGTGAGCTTGTGTGGCCTACCACTTAGCCGTTGTTGCTCCTAGATGTTTCCACGTCACAATAACAGCACTTACAGTTGACTGGGGCAGCTCTAGCAGGGCAGATATTTGACCAACTGACTTGTTGGAAAGGTGGCATCCTATGAAAGTCACTGAGCTCTTCAGTAAGGCCATTCTACTGTCAATGTTCGTCTATGGAGATTGCATGGTTTTGTGCTCGATTTTAGCAAACGGGTGTGACTGAAATAGCCGAATCCACAAATTTGAAGGGGTGTCCACATACGCTACATAAACAAAAAGTATCTCCGCAGGACATGGCGTCATATACCAATGGCCCATAGTCCGTACTCATGCGAACTGTATGGCATGCCTAGATTAATATATTAATTTGATCAAATATGAACTAACATTTTATTTAGGACACAGTGCCATTCATTTGTGGAAATATGCCTGCTGCGGAGGCACTCACGGGTTTCCATTTGTTGCTGTTGGTATTACTGGTATGCAAACATTTGTTTGGAGAGACCCATATGCAATCAGACAGTTATTTCTAATATACACTCAACAAAAAATATAACCGCGACATACAACAATTTCAAATATTTTAGAGTTACAGTTCATATAAGGAAATCAGTCAATTGAAATCATTGAATTTGGCCCTAATCTATGGATTTCATATGACTGGTAATACAGATAGGCATCTCATGGTCACAGATACCTTAAAAAGAGGTAGGGGTGTGGATCAGAAAACCAGTCAGTATCTGGTGAGATCACCATTTGCTTCATGCAGCGTGACACATCTCCTTCACATAGAGTTGATCAGGCTGTTGATTGTGGCCTGTGGAATGTTGTCCCACTCCTCTTCAATGGCTGTAAGAAGTTGCTGGATATTGACGGGACCTGGAACACGCTGTCATACACGTCGATCCAGAGCATCCCAAACATGCTCAATGGATGACATGTCTGGTGTGTATGCAGGCCATGGAAGAACTGGGACATTTTCAGTTTCCAGGAATTGTGTAGAGATCCTTGCGACATGGGGTCGTGTGTTATCATGCTGAAACATGAGGTGATGGCGGCGAATGAATGGCACGACAACGGGCCTTAAGATCTCGTCACGGTATCTCTGTCACTTAAAATTGCCATTGATAAACTGCAAATTGTGTTCGTTGTCCGTAGCTTATGCCTGCCTATACCATAACCCCACCACCACGGGGCACTCTGTTCACATCAGCAAACCGCTCGCCCACACGATGCCATCTGCCCCGTACAGTTGAAACCAGGATTCATCCATGAAGAACACACTTCTCCAGCGTGCTAGTGGCCATCAAAAGGTGAGCATTTGCCCACTGATGTCAGTTACAACAAACTGTATATGAAAACATAAAAAAATAAAAAGGTTATTCAAGTATTAATTACCAAAATTATGAAGATTCCGGTAACTGTTAAATTACCGGTAGCTTGGCAACCCTACCTATACCTCACCACTGGCACACAGAGTTATTCACTCTCACATAAGGCCCAGCATAATGTCCCCTGATCTGTCAGAGGCTATTATTGCTGGACACCAGTCTACCGTGCCAGAGACACCAGTCTACCGTAGAGAAACCAGTCTACCGTAGAGACACCAGTCTACCGTAGAGACACCAGTCTACCGTAGAGACACCAGTCTACCGTAGAGACACCAGTCTACCAGTCTACTGTAGAGACACCAGTCTACTGTAGAGACACCAGTCTACCGTGCCTCCCTTAGACAAAAACCTTGACCAGACTAAGCACTAAGCCATGCATTAAGCTAATGTCTTTAAAAAGGGATCCTGAACTTTAGCGACAGGACGATAGCGCAAACAGATCTGGGACCAGGCCAGTAGGTCAAATTTAACAACAATTAGGCTACTTTTTTAAATACCTGAAAACCAAAATGTAAACAATAGGATGGCATACAGGAACAAAGACAAAAATGTTGGTTTGTTTTTTTGTTTATGTAAATTGCTTGAGAAGAAAAAATAAAAAAAGCCAGATTGGCATGTTTCAGCCATTCAAGACGACACACATATTGGACATCCACTCTTCTGGCTCTTCTTCAACACAGTTCAGAATTCATACAAAATTGCACATTTATTAAATCCACAGTTTTCCGAGCTATGTGAACGGGCATTCGGTGTTTTTGTTTTCTGAGAGTGGGAACTTATCAAAAAAATCAGTCGAAAGGTCAGAATATCACCCAACGACTTGTCAAAATACTGTATAGAATATATTACATCATATTTGGAATCTTTTAACAAAATGTCCCACACGAGCATTCATTCACATACCCTATACATAATATCAGATCAAATTAAAACTAAAGAAATTAAAAAAGAAACTTCTCAAACAAAATCTAATTTTCAAGTACAATAATTTACAATTTTGAAAAACCAAACCAAACCAAAATAACCAGGAAAATGAACAGTCTCTCATTTACATATTGGCATGATCTTGATGAGTGTTTCATCAAAAGAATTTCTTTGCTGCTGCTTCTTGTTGACTTCTGTAGAGGGAGAAGAAAGAGATGAGAGAGAGGAGAGAGTTGGAATTGAGAAGAGAGGAGAGAGTTGAAATTGAGAAGAGAGGAGAGAGTTGACATTGAGAAGAGAGGAGAGAGTTGACATTGAGAAGAGAGGAGAGAGTTGACATTGAGAAGAGAGGAGAGAGTTGACATTGAGAAGAGAGGAGAGAGTTGAAATTGAGAAGAGAGGAGAGAGTTGAAATTGAGAAGAGAGGAGAGAGTTGGAATTGAGAAGAGAGGAGAGAGTTGAAATTGAGAAGAGAGGAGAGAGTTGAAATTGAGAAGAGAGGAGAGAGTTGAAATTGAGAAGAGAGGAGAGAGTTGAAATTGAGAAGAGAGGAGAGAGTTGACATTGAGAAGAGAGGAGAGAGTTGAAATTGAGAAGAGAGGAGAGAGTTGACATTGAGAAGAGAGGAGAGAGTTGACATTGAGAAGAGAGGAGAGAGTTGGAATTGAGAAGAGAGGAGAGAGTTGACATTGAGAAGAGAGGAGAGAGTTGAAATTGAGAAGATAGGAGAGAGTTGACATTGAGAAGAGAGGAGAGAGTTGAAATTGAGAAGAGAGGAGAGAGTTGGAATTGAGAAGAGAGTTGGAATTGAGAAGAGAGGAGAGAGTTGACATTGAGAAGAGAGGAGAGAGTTGACATTGAGAAGAGAGGAGAGAGTTGAAATTGAGAAGAGAGGAGAGAGTTGGAATTGAGAAGAGAGGAGAGAGTTGAAATTGAGAAGAGAGGAGAGAGTTGACATTGAGAAGAGAGGAGAGAGTTGACATTGAGAAGAGAGGAGAGAGTTGACATTGAGAAGAGAGGAGAGAGTTGACATTGAGAAGAGAGGAGAGAGTTGACATTGAGAAGAGAGGAGAGAGTTGACATTGAGAAGAGAGGAGAGAGTTGAAATTGAGAAGAGAGGAGAGAGTTGAAATTGAGAAGAGAGGAGAGAGTTGGAATTGAGAAGAGAGGAGAGAGTTGAAATTGAGAAGAGAAGAGAGAGTTGAAATTGAGAAGAGGAGAGAGTTGAAATTGAGAAGAGAGAGTTGAAATTGAGAAGAGAGAGTTGAAATTGAGAAGAGAGAGTTGAAATTGAGAAGAGAAGAGAGAGTTGAAATTGAGAAGAGAGGAGAGAGTTGAAATTGAGAAGAGAGAGTTGACATTGAGAAGAGAGGAGAGAGTTGAAATTGAGAAGAGAGGAGAGAGTTGAAATTGAGAAGAGAGGAGAGAGTTGAAATTGAGAAGAGAGAGTTGAAATTGAGAAGAGAGAGTTGAAATTGAGAAGAGAAGAGAGAGTTGAAATTGAGAAGAGAAGAGAGAGTTGAAATTGAGAAGAGGAGAGAGTTGAAATTGAGAAGAGAGAGTTGAAATTGAGAAGAGAGAGTTGAAATTGAGAAGAGAGGAGAGAGTTGAAATTGAGAAGAGAGGAGAGAGTTGAAATTGAGAAGAGGAGAGAGTTGAAATTGAGAAGAGGAGAGAGTTGAAATTGAGAAGAGAGGAGAGAGTTGAAATTGAGAAGAGAGGAGAGAGTTGAAATTGAGAAGAGAGGAGAGAGTTGAAATTGAGAAGAGAGGAGAGAGTTGAAATTGAGAAGAGAGGAGAGTTGAAATTGAGAATAGAGATGAGTTATGACAAAAAATAATATTTTTTAAATGTATTAGTTATACTATTTATTTATTATTGCTCTTACTTGTACATAATGTAGCTGAAGAACAGGACTGATTGGATGACCACAAAGACCAGGAAGTGTGTGGTACCCAAACAGGAAGGCATTGGAGGGGGATCAGGGCAGTTCATCACCTGCTTTTCACTGGGGTTCTACATGCAGCATAAGACACAAAAATATACAGTAAAAATCTAGATTCCTCATGTCTTCGTTCTTTCCCGTCTTCTCAAAACACATTGGAGGAGAAGGTCTGAGAGAGAAAGACCGTGGATCTTCTCTTCCAATGGTGGTTGGCGAAGGAGGCGAAGTTCGAGGAATCAGGAGAAAAAAAAACTTGAGAAAGACGTGTGGATAACGCCTGAGATTTACAGTCAAATAAGTTATTGACAAACCCCAGTGCGTGTGATGAGGTGTTCGATGTTCTTCTTGACCACGTGTAGATGTTCCTTGATGTCGTTGAAGTGTTGGACCGTCTCATACGTTCCCATGCCAACTGCGTTGCCCTGATGCTGGCTGGCACCAATCTGCTTCAGAGACTCATAGAACGAGTTTCTGAGGAGAAAAAAAACAGAGTCACTGTGGAACACAGCCCAAGCTGCAGTAGAAACATGTCAGATCCCTCTCACTGTGGAACACAGCCCAAGCTGCAGTAGAAACATGTCAGATCCCTCTCACTGTGGAACACAGCCCAAGCTGCAGTAGAAACATGTCAGATCCCTCTCACTGTGGAACACAGCCCAAGCTGCAGTAGAAACATGTCAGATCCCTCTCACTGTGGAACACAGCCCAAGCTGCAGTAGAAACATGTCAGATCCCTCTCACTGTGGAACACAGCCCAAGCTGCAGTAGAAACATGTCAGATCCCTCTCACTGTGGAACACAGCCCAAGCTGCAGTAGAAACATGTCAGATCCCTCTCACTGTTGAACACAGCCCAAGCTGCAGTAGAAACATGTCAGATCCCTCTCACTGTGGAACACAGCCCAAGCTGCAGTAGAAACATGTCAGATCCCTCTCACTGTGGAACACAGCCCAAGCTGCAGTAGAAACACGTCAGATCCCTCTCACTGTGGAACACAGCCCAAGCTGCAGTAGAAACATGTCAGATCCCTCTCACTGTGGAACACAGCCCAAGCTGCAGTAGAAACATGTCAGATCCCTCTCACTGTGGAACACAGCCCAAGCTGCAGTAGAAACATGTCAGATCCCTCTCACTGTGGAACACAGCCCAAGCTGCAGTAGAAACATGTCAGATCCCTCTCACTGTGGAACACAGCCCAAGCTGCAGTAGAAACATACATACGATAGGAAAAATTCAGACATTTTCTACATCAGCCCACCAGAAAGGTTAGCGAAGAAAAACCTCAGCCCATGGTAAACAACATCTGAAGTAGGCGACAACATTAAACCAGGAAGGAATTCCAGCTAATACAGAATGAAGAAGATTAATTGAATAGGTCTTCCTATACCTAAAAAATCTAAATAAGGTATGTGAACTTGAAGTCTAGGTATTTGGAAGATGATTGAATTAAGGTTGAAGGAAATGTTTTCCCTATGATGGGGTGTCAAATCAAAAGTTTATTGATTGCGTACACAGATGTTAAATCGCTTCTAGCTCTAACAGTGCAGTAATGCCTAGCAATAAAAACAGCACACACAATCTAGATACAAAACAATCTGTTATATAGGATGAGCCATGACTACAATACAGCATATATGTCTAAAGTAGGTAAAACAGTATGTAAACATTATTAAAGTGACCAGTGGTCCATGACTATGTATATAGGACAGCAGTCTCTATAGGGACAGGGTAGAGTACTGGGTAGACGCCGGCTAGTAACAGTGACTGAGGTTCAGGGCAGGGTACCGGGTAGTAACAGTGACTGAGGTTCAGGGCAGGGTACCGGGTAGTAACAGTGACTGAGGTTCAGGACAGGGTACTGGGTAGTAGTGTCCCAAAGTCCCAGCTTTGATGCACCTGTACTGTCCTACTCCCTCTTGATGAAGTGAGGGTGTGAATGTGTGACTCAGACTGACAGACAGGTTTATCCATGTGGTAAAGCTATTGGACAGTTCTCTGGGAACAACATCCAGACCACTAATCCTGATTGAAAAGAAGGAGATGAGGCAGAGAAAGTGGGCCAGCACAGGTGATCACAACACGCAGACCGATCCGATACACTACACACACACACACACTGCGTCCTTTAAATGGTGCATACGTTATATTATATATTTTATGTTATACAAATCGTATCCTTTTTTTTTTATTATCCAAAATCATTAATTAAAAAAACAAACAAACAAAAAAAATATATATATATATATATATATATACAGTGCCTTGCGAAAGTATTCGGCCCCCTTGAACGTTGCGACCTTTTGCCACATTTCAGGCTTCAAACATAAAGATATAAAACTGTATTTTTTTGTGAAGAATCAACAACAAGTGGGACACAATCATGAAGTGGAACGACATTTATTGGATATTTCAAACTTTTTTAACAAATCAAAAACTGAAAAATTGGGCGTGCAAAATTATTCAGCCCCTTTACTTTCAGTGCAGCAAACTCTCTCCAGAAGTTCAGTGAGGATCTCTGAATGATCCATTGTTGACCTAAATGACTAATGATGATAAATACAATCCACCTGTGTGTAATCAAGTCTCCGTATAAATGCACATGCACTGTGATAGTCTCAGAGGTCCGTTAAAAGCGCAGAGAGCATCAAGAAAAACAAGGAACACACCAGGCAGGTCCGAGATACTGTTGTGAAGAAGTTTAAAGCCGGATTTGGATACAAAAAGATTTCCCAAGCTTTAAACATCCCAAGGAGCACTGTGCAAGCGATAATATTGAAATGGAAGGAGTATCAGATCACTGCAAATCTACCAAGACCTGGCCGTCCCTCTAAACTTTCAGCTCATACAAGGAGAAGACTGATCAGAGATGCAGCCAAGAGGCCCATGATCACTCTGGATGAACTGCAGAGATCTACAGCTGAGGTGGGAGACTCTGTCCATAGGACAACAATCAGTCGTATATTGCACAAATCTGGCCTTTATGGAAGAGTGGCAAGAAGAAAGCCATTTCTTAAAGATATCCATAAAAAGTGTTGTTTAAAGTTTGCCACAAGCCACCTGGGAGACACACCAAACATGTGGAAGAAGGTGCTCTGGTCAGATGAAACCAAAATTGAACTTTGCAACAATGCAAAACGTTATGTTTGGTGTAAAAGCCACACAGCTGAACACACCATCCCCACTGTCAAACATGGTGGTGGCAGCATCATGGTTTGGGCCTGCTTTTCTTCAGCAGGGACAGGGAAGATGGTTAAAATTGATGGGAAGATGGATGGAGCCAAATACAGGACCATTCTGGAAGAAAACCTGATGGAGTCTGCAAAAGTCCTGAGACTGGGACGGAGATTTGTCTTCCAACAAGACAATGATCCAAAACATAAAGCAAAATCTACAATGGAATGGTTCAAAAATAAACATATCCAGGTGTTAGAATGGCCAAGTCAAAGTCCAGACCTGAATCCAATCGAGAATCTGTGGAAAGAACTGAAAACTGCTGTTCACAAATGCTCTCCATCCAACCTCACTGAGCTCGAGCTGTTTTGCAAGGAGGAATGGGAAAAAATGTCAGTCTCTCGATGTGCAAAACTGATAGAGACATACCCCAAGCGACTTACAGCTGTAATCCCAGCAAAAGGTGGCGCTTCAAAGTACTAACTTAAGGGGGCTGAATAATTTTGCACACCCAATTTTTCAGTTTTTGATTTGTTAAAAAAGTTTGAAATATCCAATAAACGTCGTTCCACTTCATGATTGTGTCCCACTTGTTGTTGATTCTTCACAAAAAAATACAGTTTTATATCGTAAGCCTGAAATGTGGCAAAAGGTCGCAAAGTTCAAGGGGGCCGAATACTTTCGCAAGGCACTGTATCTCTATATCCAGTATCGCTATATCCAGTATCTATTTCTATTTCTATATCCAGTATCTATTTCTATATCCAGTATCTATAATCTATCTATTTTGTACCACAATAGGTACCACAATGGGTGAGATGAGTTTACAATATTTCTGGACGGGGCCGGATTAAGAAATCATACGGGCTTTGTTTAAAAAATATATAATTGTTAACAGTAGTGTTGAGCGATTAACCAAAATGTCTGTTATTTGTCCGTTTTTTAACAACTAATTGACCTATATCGGTTAAATGATTTGAATTTCGTTCTGTTTTTTTTCTTCCTGTGAGCTCAACGAGCACATTACCACAGTTTCTCTAGAGATCAGATCCAGCATGAACTGTGTAATGCAGTAGGGAGTTGTTTAAACACCACTTTAAATGTGTACATGACACCGCAACAAAATTTCCCCATGGGGACAATAAAGTCAGTAAAGTAAAGTAGTTGTAGTTTCCAACAGGCAAATATTCTACATAGTGTAGTGCATAAAACGTGGTAATGAACTATAATCCATTGCGCATCTACTTGTCCAGTCAGAGTTTTACAACTGCCACAGAAGAGCCAGAATAATCCAATCGTGAGGGGATAGAGAGAGCAGCTGTTGCAAGGTCTCTCTACCTGAAAATACATGATCAGGTATTCCCAAACTGGGGGGGGGGGGTACGCGCAATGCCGTCGGGGGTACACCTGCACATGTCAAAGACACAAGTTGTTCTGTTTCCACAAGCACATCCATTGCTAGCATCAGAAATTCTACATGTTGTTGTTAGCCCAGCTAGCATGGATACTGACAGTTGTGAGTCTGATGCAGCCGAAGAGCTGCTGCCCCCTTCCCTGGGAAAGCACAGAACAACAGACAGGGACGTTAGACCATCGAAGAGGCGCAAATATGATAACTACATTGATTTTGGGTTCATTTATATTGGGAATAGCACCTTTCCTCAGCCACAGTGTGTTATATGTGCAAAAATACTTTTTTCCACCATAATTTGTAAATAAATTCATAAAAAATCCTTCAATGTGATTTTTAGGATTTTTTTTCTCTCATTTTGTCTGTCAAAGTTGAAGTGTATCTATGATGAAAATTACAGGCTTCTCTCATCTTTTTATGTGGGAAAACTTGCACAATTGGTGGCTGACAATACTTTTTTGCCCCGCTGTATGTATATATACAGTTTATATTCCAGGTAAGGGGGCAGTAGCTCTTCGGCTGCATCAGACTCACAACTGTCAGTATCTATGCTTCCTATCTATCTAGCTATCTATATATATATATAAGTGTAGGAAAAATAAAATAAAAAAAATAGAAAACGTGTGTGTGTATATATATCTACACACATATATACACATACATACACACACACACATTTTCTATTTATTTTTGCTGCTTCTTGGGCCCCCACGGACCTGGCGAATTCAACTCCAGGAAGCCCCTGCATTAATCCAGCCCTGCTCCTGGACAGAGAGTGAGAGGGTGACAGGAAAGCTGGTAGGAGAGAGAGAGAATGACGGAATGGTCTGGATTCTAACCCACGCCAACACAGGCATTGGCACAAATCGGTAGAACACCCAAGGCAACCCAGAAACAATTTGAATGATAGTGCGAGTTTCCTACAGTTTGGGGTTTTGTTACCTACAGATTGGGGTTTTGTTTCCTACAGATTGGGGTTTTGCTACCTACAGATTGGGGTTTTGTTACCTACACTTTGGGGTTTTGTTCCCTACAGTTTGGGGTTTTGTTCCCTACAGATTGGGGTTCGTTTCCTACAGATTGGGTTTTGTTTCCTACAGATTGGGTTTTGTTTCCTACAGATTGGGGTTTTGTTTCCTACAGATTGGGGTTTTGTTACCTACAGATTGGGGTTTTGTTTCCTACAGATTGGGTTTTGTTTCCTACAGATTGGGTTTTGTTACCTACAGTTTGGGGTTTGTTTCCTACAGATTGGGGTTTGTTTCCTACAGATTGGGGTTTGTTTCCTACAGTTTGGGGTTTTGTTACCTACAGTTTGGGGTTTTGTTACCTACAGTTTGGGGTTTTGTTTCCTACAGTTTGGGGTTTGGGGTTTTGTTTCCTACAGATTGGGGTTTTGTTACCTACAGTTTGGGGTTTTGTTACCTACAGTTTGGGGTTTTGTTACCTACAGTTTGGGGTTTTGTTACCTACAGTTTGGGGTTTTGTTTCCTACAGTTTGGGGTTTTGTTTCCTACAGTTTGGGGTTTTATTTCCTACAGTTTGGGGTTTTGTTTCCTACAGTTTGGGGTTTTGTTAAGTCCAGCCAAAATTCCACTCCAGAGCTAAGAAAAGACAAACATACTGTAATGAACAATATATAATCTTAATGTCACAGTGAACGGTCCAAAGTCAATCTCTAAATCCTCTTTAGGATCTTCCCAAAAGGCCATTTATCCTTAACATCAGAAACAAAATCTACCATTAACAAAAAAAAGGGCATGATTGCTGAATTAATCCCATGTTCTTAACCCAGATGCACAGTATCTTAATAAAAACAACTTAGTAAAATATTATAGATCATATTCAATTTACCAAGGTTTAAAACAGAAAAAAATGTATTCACACTATTTATAAATAATAACAAAAAGTATTGACCTTAGCGGAGGGCAAATTTCGGATTGGGAATCTCTCAAATTTGTTATGATGGTGGCCAAGCCGTGTAAACCACAGCCTCCAGCACACGTCTATGGTGTCAGCATGGGTCTGATTCCTGCCTACTGCCCTTTGACACAAAGTTCTCTTTCCCCACTGTCATCATCTCTGTTCAATAAAATCAGGAAGAAAAAAAACATCTACACAGTGCATTCGGAAAGTATTCATACCCCTAGAGACTTTTTCCACTTTGTTACGTTACAGCCCTATTCTAAAATTTATTCATTCACCTTCCAACAGGACAACGACACTAAGCACACAGCCAAGACAATGCAGGAGTGGCTTCGGGACAAGTCTCTGAATGTCCTTGAGTGGCCCAGCCAGAGCCCGGACTTGAACCCAATCAAACATCTCTGGAGAGACCTGAAAAATAGCGACACTCCCCATCCAACCTGACAGAGCTTGAGAGGATCTGCAGAGAAGAATGGGAGAAACTCCCCAAATACAGGTGTGCCAAGCTTGTAGCATCACACCCAAGAAGACTTGAGGCTGTGCTTCAACAAAGTACTGAGTAAAAGGTCTGAATACTTATGTAAATTTAATATTTAAAGTTTTCCATTTGTAATAAATCTGCAAA
The DNA here is from genome assembly GCF_057628025.1 of Oncorhynchus mykiss. NCBI lineage: Eukaryota > Metazoa > Chordata > Actinopteri > Salmoniformes > Salmonidae > Oncorhynchus > Oncorhynchus mykiss. The sequence continues at coordinate 10,187,351 of NC_143033.1, read as the reverse complement.
AAAATAAAATGTTTCTAACTGTTTCTGCTTTGTCATTATGGGGTATTGTATTTGAATAACGCTGTAACATAATAAAATTAGGATAAAGTCCAGGGGTCCTGAAGCATTCTGAATGCACTGTACATGGGTTGTGATGGACGTCGGTTTACAACACTACTTTCTCTGAAATTATTTACTGGTTAAGGGGTTAACCTTAACGAGTATAACACATGATATTGTCTATTGAAACCATAATATATATATTTTTTAAATTACATTGTGGCTTCTGTTTAAAATGTGCTAATCAAAAGTGCCCATGTTAAGGAAAATGTGCAAAATACAGAAGTTATAGTGGCGTGTATCAAAAGAACAGAATTAGACTCAGTTGACATTTTAATAAAGTGAACAAGATCACGTTTCTGATTAAATTACATTTTCTTATAATGTATTATTACTAACAGGAGGGGTACGTCTTTTCCCATTAATATCGTCTTAAGATTTAAAGATGATTACAAGCCAAAAACACTTGACAAATAAAAGCAATTGGAAGGTTGTAAGTATATAGGTCTAGGGGGGGAACGGCAACATCAAGAAAGCAATCAGAAGGATCCCATGTTTTGTATCTGTGTTTGAAGGATGTATTTAAAGACTGAGGTCAAATCCTCCAAGGACAAATGGTGCCCGAGATGCATCCTTTTCTTTCAGCCAGCCCAGGGCCACATGGCACAGAGCACACAGCTGAGGGACGGTCAGACAGTAGAAGACATTTGTATAAACAAAATCCAATTTGTTTCTCAAAATTAAGAAGCAGGCAAATCTCCCTCGAGAAAGTAAGTGAACATTTATTAAAACTGAGTCTAATCTTTATCTTGTCCAAGTGACCCATTTATGAGAAAGCCCTTCTCAGATCAGAGAACATAATTTACCAGAGACTAACAGTAAGACGAGGTCAATCACATAATCATAATTCACATCTCTATAGACGGGGTCAAGACCTTAACGAGGGCATAATAATCTACTAGATTATATTCCCATACAGACCAATCACGTTACTGCATTAGAGTCAGATGTACAGTATGTCAGTACAGTGTTTGTATAGACTTAATGTTGTGCCGGTCGGCTCGACTATAGTATGCATTCTTTGAAGTTCAATGTTAACTTCAAAATCTCCCTACCATCATATCTAAGCCAATGTCAATGAAAATGTGCAAATGAATTTGGGAAGTGCACAACACACTCCCCCGCCTCTCGTCATGGTCCGTGTAGCCATTCCAGAGAATCAGTATATCAGATTTTTGATGGGTCGTTAGCACTAGGGTCATCAGACAATTATTTTGCCAAAACCTAGCTCAAATTCTAGACGTCAGATTAAAACAAATCTACAGCGTCCATAAGGTGACCAATAGACTCAGATCCATTTGGACTGATTAAGTTTGTAGGTGCAACAGTTTTTTTTTAAATCCAAATTTACCACTCTCACAAATCTGCCCAATGAAAACCAACAATGTGCTACTTTTTGGTAGCATTTCTGACAATGCTAACATCTTTTGAGTCGAATCTCGGCGTTCTAAAACAGTCGAGTAACCCGGGTTGCTGCACAACAGTAGCAGCTTGCTAGTAGAAGGCTAGCAGCTGTAGCTAGCACCAGTTGGATGAGAAGCAAAAGGAAGTTAGCTAAATATACAGAGCTAGCTTAGCTAAGGAAAGTTTTTCCTATGGCTGAAGACAGTCACCTGGGTAAAACGCTGACCTGGACACTTGCATGTAAATCGGAGCACAGATATACTAGCGGACCTCTTTGGCTGCTATTATAGCCTGTTAGATGCACAATACTGTGGGAACTTTGGGAAAACTGCCACGCTGCTAATTAATATATAATACATGCACACACCAGACAGACACATTGCTGTTGGAAGAGCCACAGTATATTCTATCCCTTACCATATGTATTAATTCAGTACGCACCCTCCCTCCTCTGTCAATTACATTTTCTTCACATCGTTATCATCTAAATTTGCGCTGACTTATCAACACAGTGTCAAGTTACTTTTCAATGTGTTCCTGAAAACCTGAAGTCGCCATCCACAAGTAAAGAAGAGGTGCGTGTTGCACACAAAGCATCAACATCATAATCATCTTTTCTTTTTGTTGTTTTGTTTGGTCACACCATTCTCGGTAAACCCTAGACACTGTCGTGCGTGTAAAGCTCAGGAGGGTGGACATTTCTGATACACTGGATCTGGCGTGCCTGGTAACCGACGATCACACCACGCTCAAAGTCGCTGACGTCACTCGTTTTGCCCATTCTGACATTCAATAGAAAAGTAACGGAATGCCTCGCGGTCTGTAGAAGCGATCAATTTTCATGAACGGGGTGGTGTACCTAATAAACTGGCCACATTTGACTTTAGTGCCTTATTGCAAACATGATACATGTTTTGGAACATTTGTATTCTGTACAGGCTTCCTTTTCACTGTCAATTAGTTCAGTATTGTGGAGTAACTACAACGTTGTTGATCCATCCTCAGTTGTCATATCATAACCATTCAACTCTGTAACTGTTTTAAAGTCCCCATTGGCCTCATGGTAAAATCCCTTAGTGGTTTCCTTCCTCTCTGGCAACTGAATTAGGAAGGATGCCTGTATCTTTGTAGTGACTGAGAGTATTGATACACCATCCAAAGTGTAATTAATAACTTCATGCTCAAAGTCTGTTTGAAAAAAAAATGGGAAACAGTGTTTCAAACCTCTTTGGGCTAGGGGGCAGTATTTTGACTTCTGGATGACAAGCGTGCCCAAAGTAAACTGCCTCTTACTCAGGCCCAGAAGCTAGGATATGCATACAATTGGTAGATTTGGATAGAAAACATTCTGAAGTTTCTAAAACTGTTAAAATAATGTCTGTGAGTATAACAGAACTGATATGGCAGGCAAAAACCCGAGGACAAACCATCCAGAAAAAAAAAAATCAGCCCACCACTGATTCCAATGGCTGACATTTTTTAAATGAAGGGAAAACCTCCTAGATTGCTGTTCCTAGGGTTCCCACTAGATGTTAACAGGCTTTAGAAATAGTTTGAAAGAGTTTTTAGAAAAACTACTAATTCTAGCTCATTTTTCCAAGTAGCTCACATTTGGCTGTAGTGTTTTCACGTGCGTGGATGAGAGTGGGTACTTTGTTGTTTATCTCCGGTAAAGACAATAACGATTCTCCGTCTTAAATTTGATCGTTTATTTACGTATTAGGGTAGCTGAGGTTTGATTTTAAACGTTGTTTGACTTGTTTGGAGAGGTTTATTGGTAACGTTTGGGATTCATTTTGTATGCATTTTGAAGGAGGGAAACCGGTGGATTATTGAATGAAGCGCGCCAGCTAAACTGAGTTTTTGGGGATATAAAGGACTTTATCGAACAAAAGGACCATTTGTGATGTACCTGGGACCATTTAGAGTGCCAACAGAAGAAGATCTTCAAAAGGTAAGGCATTTATTTTATCGCTATTTCTGACTTTCTGCCAGGCACCTGCCTGGTTGGAAAATATTTGTAATGCTTTTGTGTGCTGGGCGCTGTCCTCAGCATGGTGTGCTTTCACTGTAAAGCCTTTTTGAAATCTGACACAGTGGCTGGATTAACAAGAGGTTCAGCTTTGTATGACACTTGTATTTTCATGAATGTTAAATATGACCATTTCTGTAATTTGAATTTCACGCTCTGCAATTTCTTTTTTTTTCTCTATTAAAATTATTATTTTTTTTTTAATTTTACCCCTTTTTCTCCCCAATTTCGTGGTATCCAATTGTTGTAGTAGCTACTATCTTGTCTCATCGCTACAACTCCCGTACGGGCTCGGGAGAGACGAAGGTTGAAAGTCATGCGTCCTCCGATACACAACCCAACCAAGCCGCACTGCTTCTTAACACAGCACGCATCCAACCCGGAAGCCAGCCGCACCAATGCGCCGGAGGAAACACTGTGCACCTGGCCACCTTGGTAAGGACACCCCTACCGACCAAGCCCTCCCTAACCCGGGCGACGCTAGGCCAATTGTGCGTCGCCCCACGGACCTCCCGGTCGCGGCCGGTTACGACAGAGCCTGGGCGCGAACCCAGGAACTCTGATGGCACAGCTGGCGCTGCAGTACAGCGCCCTTAACCACTGCGCCACCCGGGAGGCCCACGCTCTGCAATTTCACCGGGTATTGTCGAGGTGGGTCGCTAGTGCCACGTCTAGGTTTAAACCCTTTACAATGAAGATCTGTGAAGTTATTTTGATTTTTACAAATTATCTTTGAAAGACAGGGTCTCACCAGGGTGATGGTTGGTTTCTTTTTTTGCTGAGTGATATATAAATAAACACACACACACACACAAATAGGTCCCACTTCTTTGTGAGGCATTGGAAACCCTCCCTGGTCTCTGTGGTTGAATCTGTGTTTAAAATTCACTGTCCGACCTTACAGATAATTGTATGTGTGGGGTACAGAGATGAGGCAGTCATTAAAAAATAATGTTCAACACTTACTGCACACAGAGTGAGTCTGTGCTTCTTATGTGTGACTTGTTACTACTGAACTTATTTAGGTTTGCCATAACAAAAGGGGTTGAATATTTAAGGCTTTTCATTTTTTAATTCATTTGTTAAAATGTCTAAAACCATAATTCCACTTTGACATTATGGGGTATTGTGCGTAGTAGGCCAGTGACACAAAATTCAGGCTTTAACTAGGGTTGTTACGTGACCATATTACCGACACACCGGTGGTCACAAGTCATGACAGCAGTCAAATTCCACGTGACCGTTTAGTCACAGTAATTAGGCTTCTCCAAGCTCAGATGCTGCTGACGGTCATTAGTAGTCTACCAAACTTACTGCCTGGTACTCAGCACTCTATTGTCCCTCTAATCACACTGACATCAATGCAAACGTAATCAGAACTCTAATCAAACACTTCATGAGATCCCATGAGCTCATGTTGCTCAACATTTCTATAGGCTAAAAAGAGGATCCCATCAGCTTTCTGTAGGCTTGGCCGACTATTTCTATTTCTCTACTTTCCTAATGTTAAGCACATTGCTTCTCTTTACAACAGGAGTATAGCCTACCTGGCGGGCATGAAAATGAACCACGGGAAAAGTGTTCTTCATCCGCTATTTAAGTGCAGAGATGACATGTATTTTTTCCCCTGTCCCGAGACAGGCGCCTGATAAATGGTCCATTCTAAATCCAAACTAATTTGACAGATATATTATTTAGTATATGTAAATATAGTTCATCAACATTTTAAGCTAAACGTTCTGATCGGTTGTGTCAGCCTCATTGCTTTTATAAAAATAGGTTTTTCGAATGCTAGTGGTTGGGATTTGGGATCTATCACATCCCACAACTGTCCCAGACGGCGTAATATTTTCCTTGCGCAGAATAGGTCAACTTTTGTACTGTGGGGGAAAGTAGACTGCCATAGGCTAGTGCTTTTGCTCGTGTAGCCTGCGCATTAAACAAAGCAGAGCTCATGACTTCTTTCAAATCACAAGTCGCATCACGCAGCCTTAGAATGTATTAAAAAAAATCTAAACATATATCCCAACATTTGCATCAAATAACATTTGCATAAATAACTCTAAAGGAAGTAAACAGGAGGATTTCTTTAGTTAACCGCTAACACAATAGCATGTGCGCACTCTCTCAAAAATATCCTTTCTATTTTATTCAGCTATGTTCATTTGTATTCTTCATTTATACTACTAAAATGTAAATAATGCCACGGATTTCTAAGCAAATCCTGTCTGCTAAATGAACTAGTGTAGCCCACAGCCATATGGCATAGCCAGATCAGGCTCCTAACATGAGGACAACTCAGCGTACGCCATTCAGTTCTTCTGAAATATATGAAGAAAATGTCATCTGTTTCTTTAGACGTCTAAAAATATAAAAAATGTAGATGTTTCTAAGGCTGTGTGGAAGCTAGGAGATGCTAAATGTGTTCATGTTAATCAACCGTCAATTGCGGTGAGACCGGCAGTTATTTGCTGTAACACAATATGTCCTATATGACTGACAAAGCCCTGTAACACAATATGTTCTATATGACTGAGAAAGCCCTGTAACACAATATGTTCTGTATGACTGACAAAGCCCTAGCTGTAACACAATATGTCCTATATGACTGAGAAAGCCCTGTAACACAATATGTTCTATATGACTGACAAAGCCCTGTAACACAATATGTCCTATATGACTGACAAAGCCCTGTAACACAATATGTTCTATATGACTGACAAAGCCCTGTAACACAATATGTTCTGTATGACTGACAAAGCCCTAGCTGTAACACAATATGTCCTATATGACTGAGAAAGCCCTGTAACACAATATGTTCTATATGACTGACAAAGCCCTGTAACACAATATGTTCTATATGACTGACAAAGCCCTAGCTGTAACACAATATGTCCTATATGACTGAGAAAGCCCTGTAACACAATATGTTCTATATGACTGACAAAGCCCTGTAACACAATATGTTCTGTATGACTGACAAAGCCCTAGCTGTAACACAATATGTCCTATATGACTGAGAAAGCCCTGTAACACAATATGTTCTATATGACTGACAAAGCCCTGTAACACAATATGTTCTGTATGACTGACAAAGCCCTAGCTGTAACACAATATGTCCTATATGACTGAGAAAGCCCTGTAACACAATATGTTCTATATGACTGACAAAGCCCTGTAACACAATATGTTCTATATGACTGACAAAGCCCTGTAACACAATATGTTCTATATGACTGAGAAAGCCCTGTAACACAATATGTTCTATATGACTGAGAAAGCCCTGTAACACAACATGTTCTATATGACTGAGAAAGCCCTGTAACACAATATGTTCTATATGACTGAGAAAGCCCTGTAACACAATATGTTCCGTATGACTGACAAAGCCCTGTAACACAATATGTTCTATATGACTGAGAAAGCCCTAGCTGTAACACAATATGTTCTATATGACTGAGAAAGCCCTGTAACACAACATGTTCTATATGACTGAGAAAGCCCTAGCTGTAACACAATATGTTCTATATGACTGACAAAGCCCTGTAACACAATATGTTCTATATGACTGAGAAAGCCCTGTAACACAATATGTTCTATATGACTGAGAAAGCCCTGTAACACAATATGTTCTATATGACTGAGAAAGCCCTAGCTGTAACACAATCAAATGTGGAAAAATAAAGAGGTGAATACTTTGAAGGGTTTGTATATACTTTAACCGCATAATTCTACAGTTACGGAAAACTAGTCAAATAATAATAAATGAACACTAGTTAGCCTTAGTGATGACATTCATCAATATTGATATTGATCATGTCAAATTATCATCTTGGTAAGACTATGTGGATAGTCTGAGCTCAATTTTGAGTTTCATAGCAAAGGATCGGAATACTTACGGAAAATGTGATTTTTTAAAATGTATTTAAAAAATGTTATTTTACCAGGCAAGTCAGTTAAGAACAAATTCTTATTTTCAATGACGGCCTAGGAACAGTGGGTTAACTGCCTGTTCAGGGGCAGAACGACAGATTTGTACCTTGTCAGCTCAGGGGATTTGAACTTGCAATAAATGAGCAACATTTTTTAAACCTGTTATAACTAAAGATGGACTATCAGTAACCTTAACAAGCAGTTGCTTATCAACAGACGGTCAATAATATAAACTATCTGTAGAGCATTTACTGATGGAAAATCCCAACTATCCAAAGTAAAGAGACTTGGAATATGGCTCTCTCACCATTATCGTTGAATATCGTGTTTGTGAGATCTGATCCGTCTGTCTACACCTTCGATATCATAATACTTAAGAACAAAATATGTGTTATTGTTATTCGTCAATGGAAAAGAAAAACAATTGATGTAACTGATGTTTTTGAAAAAAAGAACGGAGATTCTCATCTTTCATCAGGATTAAGTTACACCATCAAACCTTAATTTGAATTGACAGCCTCTAACAAAAGACTAACACAAGAGTCTTAATCTGCATTATCCTAAGATCATATGAAAAGCCTGGGAGGCCGACAGAAGTATCTAAAGAATAGGGACATTTACGTGTACAGAGCATTCGGAAAGTATTCAGACCCCTTTCGACTTTTTCCACATTTTGTTACATTAAAGCCTTATTCTAAAATAGACGAATTAGCTTTTTTCCCTGCTCATCATTCTACACAAAATCCCCAATAATGACAAAGTGATAACAGGTTTAGAAAATGTTGCACATTTATTAAAAATTATCACATTTTACATAAGTATTCAGACCCTTTGCTATGAAACTAAAAATTGAGCTCAGGTGCATCCTGTTTCCATTGATCATCCTTGAGATGTTTCTACAACTTGATTGGAGTCCACCTGGGATAAATTCAATTGATTGAACATGATTTGGAAAGGCACACACCTGTCTATATAAAAAGGTCCCACAGTTGACAGTGCATGTCAGAGCAAAAACCAAGCCATGATGTCAAAGGAATTGTCCGTAGAGCACCGAACCAGGTTTGTGTTGAGGCACAGATCTGAGGAAGGGTACTAAAACATTTCTGCAGCATTGAAGGTCCTCAATAACATCATTCTTAAATGGAAGAAGTTTGGAACAACCAAGACTCTTCCTAGAGTTGGCCCCCTGTCCAAACTGAGCAATCGGGGGAGAAGGGCCTTGGTCAGGGAGGTGACCAAGAACCCGATGGTCACTCTGATAGAGCTCCAGAGTTCCTCTGTGGAGATGGGAGAATCTTCAAGAAGGACAACCATCTCTGCAGCACTCCACCAATCAGGCCTTTATGGTAGCGACCAGACGGAAAGGCACATGACAGCCCACTTGGAGTTTTCCAAAAGGCACCTAAAGGACTCTCAGACCATGAGAAACTAGATTCTCTGGTCTGATGAAACCAAGATTGAACTCTTTGGCCTGAATGTCAAGCACATCTTTAGGAAACCTGGTACCATCCCTACGGTGAAGCATGGTGGTGGCAGCATCATGCTGTGGAGATGTTTTTCAGAGGCAGGGACTTTGGAGACTAGTCAGGATCGAGGGAAAGATGAAAGGAGCCAAGTACAGAGAAATCCTTGATGAAATCCTGATCGCTCTGGAGCAGGTTCTCAGACTGGGGTGAAGGTTCACCTTCCAACAGGACAACGACCCTAGGCACACAGCCAAGACAACGCAGGAGCGGCTTCAGGACAAGTCTCTGAATGTCCTTGAGTGGCCCAGCCAGAGCCCGGACTTGAACCCGATCGAACATCTCTGGAGAGAAGAATGGGAGAAACTCCCCAAATACAGGTGTGCCAAGCTTGTAGCGTCATACCCAAGAAGACTCAGGGCTGTAACCTCTGCCAAAGGTGCTTCAACAAAGTACTGAGTAAAAGGTCTGAATACTTATGTAAAATGTAATATTTTCGGGGGTTATTGATTTTTTTATTTGCAAAACTTTTTTTTTTTTGCTTTGTCATTTTGGGGCATTGCGTGTAGATTGACGAGGGGGAAAAAAACATGAATCAATTTTAGAATAAGGCTTTAATGTGACAAAATAAATGTGACAAAGTCAAGGTGTTTGAATACTTTCCAAACACACGGTTATTTCTAGTCTATGGACTAGGAAAGACAGCAATATATGATTTGGTTTGATTACCTGGCCAATGTTTCCACATGTTACATTTTAGCATGTGGCACAAATGCAATTTATTATAATTTTTCCTGCTTAATTTCCAAGTTATCTATAAGTAAAAAAGTAAGCATTTGGAAACAGTAGCCAGGTAATCAAACCAAAGAATGGAATGCTGTCAAACCTTGTCAATTGGCTGCTTATAAAAAGGTACGGAAACCAATATGCAATTGTTAATTTGGGTGAACTATTGCTTTAATCTATGAGAACCTGAAAATATCGACATGTTTAGGAAACAATGGTTACGTCAGGTAACGGAAATATATAACGGTTAGGCTATATGTTATATCGTCTCAAAGCACTGACAAGCTCCATGTTAGAAAACAGTCATGATGTTATCAGGAAAAAATATATATTTGTATGTATTTATTCATCCTCTAGTCTAGAATGCAGTTTGGATGCTCTATAAAGTAAAGAAGTGCCCACCAGACTCCCCAGCTCATATCCTCATGCACAAAACACAGTCGAAAGTCAGCAAACAAAAGCTGAAGGTAAATATGGATTAGGGATGAGCTCCTGGGGAGACAAGGTGTCTATCCCACTGGGGGTGTAGCGGAGGAGGTTTAAGGTATCATAGTCTTGGGGGCTTGTAGTTAAGGTATCATAGTAAATCCTACACACAAGCCGGGGGGGGGGGGGGGGGGGGATTTCAGACTGGGAAGCAAGAGACAAACAAAATGTGCAGATTATTGGGTCTAGGCGGAGACACCGGCGGCAGCGGAGTATTGTGTTGTGAGATTAAATATGAGATTTAAAAAGGATTTATTTATGGCCTGGATTGAAAAACAATAGCTTGTTTGTCTGGAATATCAGATCTTACGTACAGTACTGTGTGTGATAAATACAGTTAAGGAATAATAACAAAACAATTGCTGTGACAGTACCCACCTCAACTCGTTCAGGTTCCTCAGTACTTCCTGTTGCGTTGCAACCACTGCACCCATCTCTTGACTCGGAGCCTGAAGAATTCAATAAACATAAAAACGATTGAAACATGTCATGATTCTTTTTTTAGTAAAATTATAAAACTTCAGTATGTGCATGTGGCTCTATTGATATGAACAATTTACTTACTGTATGTGTGTGCGCTCTTTTACGAGTGTGTTTGTATGTATGTGCGCTCGTGATCTTCCTAGACTTCCTACCTGTCCCACCTGTCCTCCAGACTCCCCTTGGCGCTTGGAGATCTCGTCGGTAGCCACGGATACGTAGCGTCGCTGTTCGTCCAGGATCACGGCCAGCTGATGGTGAAGCTGCTTGATCTCCAGATGGATCCGGTTCTGGCCCTCAAACACTTGGCGGATCTCTCTGTCGTTCACACTCTCATACATGTCCTCAACTACACAGACCAGACAGAAGAACATCTTATTGGCATCTATTATTAGCATCTATTATTAGCATCTGGACATATCCAACCCCCCACCCCCGCCAATTTTTCCGCTAATTTCCTGTAATTGGACAAACTTTCCTATAGGAGGGAGGTAAATGTTTGCAGTTTTTAATATGATAACTGATTATCAAAAACAGGTCCTACCCCAGTCGGTAATTCGACCATGATTACTTTGAGTAGCTGTCCGCTAGACTAACTTAACAAAAATCTAAAAACAGCTGACATGAAATAATTGAGTGACTGCTGATGCACGACTAATTTCCAAACCGCACCTTGTGTATTCTATTATTCCAACAGTAAGCGGAAACCTCGACTGATCTCTTGCTGTTGATAGTTTTATAGAGGGCATTCAGAAAGTATTCAGACCTGTTGAATTAATCAGGTTTACAGCCTTATTCGAAAATTGATTAAATTGCCCCCCGCCCTAATTAATTTACACACAATATACCTTAATGTAATGCAAAAACAGGTTTGTACAAATGTATAAAAAAATATAAATATCATATTTACATAAGTGAATCTAGATGGCCAGGCTCTGATATATATATAAGACTAAGGCTATAGATATATAGATATATATCTATATATCTATCTACAAGGGTTTTTATTTTTACTATGTTCTACCTTGTAGAATCATAGTGAAGATAAGCTAAAACTATGAAATAACACATGGAATCATGAAGTAACCCCCCCAAAAAAAGTGTTAAACAAATCCAAATATATTTTACATTTCAGATTATTCAAAGTAACCCTTTGCCTTGATGACAGCTTTGCACACTCTTGGCATTATCTCAACCAGCTTCACCTGGAATGCTTTTCCAACAGTCTTTACAGAGTTCCAACATATGCTGAGCACTTGTTGGCTGCTTTTTCTTCACTCTGCGGTCCAACTCATCCCAAACCATCTCAACCGGGGCGGCAGGGTAGCCTAGTGGTTAGAGTGTTGGACTAGTAACCGGAAGGTTGCGAGTTCAAACCCCCGAGCTGACAAGGTACAAATCTGTCGTTCTGCCCCTGAACAGGCAGTTAACCCACTGTTCCCAGGCCGTCATTGAAAATAAGAATTTGTTCTTAACTGACTTGCCTGGTTAAATAAAGGTTAAATAAAAATAAATAAAAAAGGTTGGGTGATAGTGGAGGCCAGGTCATCTGATGCAGCACTCCATCACTCTCCTTCTTGGTCAAATAGCCCTTATACAGCCTGGAGGTGTCTTGGGTCATTGTCCTGTTGACAAATATCCCACTAAGTGCAAACCAGATGGAATGGAGTATCGCTGCAGAATGCTGTGGTTGCCATGCTGGTTAAGTATGCCTTGAATTCTAAATAAAATCACTGACAGTGTCACCAGCACTGTCCTCCTCCATGCTTCACGGTGGGACCCACACATGCAGAGATAATCCTTTCACCTATTCTGCGTCTCACAAAGACACAGCTGTTGGAACCAAAAATCTCACATTTGGACTCAACTGACCGAGGGAACAATTTCCACCGGTCTAATGTCTGCGGCTCCTGTTTCTTGGCCCAAGCAAACCTCTTCTTCTTATTGGTGTCCTTTAGTAGTGGTTTCTTTGCAGTAATTTGACCATAGTCCATCTGTAAATAGCCCACCCAATCTACCTACCTCATCCCCATACTGTTTTTAATTTACTTTTCTGCTCTTTTGCACACCAGTATCTCTACTTGCACATCATCATCTGCTCAATTATCACTCCAGTGTTAATCTGCTAAATTGTAATTCTTCGCTACTATGGCCCATTATTGCCTAACTCCTCACGCCTTTTGCACACAATGCATATAGACTTTCTTTTTTTCTACTGTGTGATTGACTTGTTTATTGTGTTATTGGCTTGTTTATTGTTTATCCCATGTTATTCCATGTGTCACACTGCTTTGCTTTATCTTGGCCAGGTCGCAGTTGTAAATGAGAACTTGTTCTCAACTAGCCTACCTGGTTAAATAAAAGTTGAAATAAAAACCATTTTAAATGAAGGCCTGATTCACCGAGTCTCCTCTGAATAGATGAGGTTGAGATGTGTCTGTTACTTGAACTCTGAAGCATTTATTTTGGCTGCAATTTCTAAGGCTGGTAACTCGAATGAACTTATCCTCTGCAGCAGAGGTAACTCTGGGTCTTCCTTTCCTGTGGTGGTCCTCATGAGAGCCAGTTTCATAACAGAGCTTGATGGTTTTGCAACTGCACTTGAAAAAACGTTCAAAGTCCTTGAAATGTTCCACATTGACTGACCTTCATGTCTTAATGATAGCCTGTCGTTTCTCTTTGCTTATTTGAGCTGTTCTTGACAAAATATGGACTTGGTCTTTTACCAAATAGGGGTGGTATACAGAATACAGCCCTACCATGTCAAAACACAACTGATTGGCTCAAACGCATTCAGAAGGAAATAAATTCCACAAATTAACTTTTAACAAGGCACACCTGCTAATGGAAACGCATCCCAGGGTACTACCTCAAAGCTGGTTGAGAGAATGCCAAGATTGTGCAAAGCTGTCATCAAGGTCTTAAAGGGTGGCTACTTTGAAGAATCTCAAATAGAAAATATATTTGGATTTGTTTAACCCTTTTTTTGCTTACCTCATGATTCCATGTGTTATTTCATAGTTTTCATGTCTTCACTATTATTCTACAAATGTATAAAAACAGTAAAAAATACAGGAAAAACCCTTGAATGAGTAGGTGTCAACTTTTGACTGGTACAGTATGTCATTTTTAATGGGCCCGCAGCCTATTAAACAAAATGCCCATCCCTGATCTAGAATGTAAAAAAGTAGCATATGATATGTATAGCAAAGACAGGATGAAGTCTGGGGAATATTATGGAGTGAAACTAACTGGGTTGTCCCTGAACGTCCGGATGCTCCTTCTGGTAGTCCTCTTTCTTTTTGTCCAGATCCTGCTGAAAGTTCTCAAATTCCTCCTGGTACTTGTCCTTGTCCTGCTTGGGCATCTCCGCTTCAGGTGGGGGCTTCAAATGGGACAAAACAACCCCTGTGAACCAACGCTGAAGAGACTGATGCCCTGTACTCCCCTTGCTTACATAATGCTTTCTCATACCTCTTTTGAAGAAATAGGGCACACGATTCACTCTGATGTTCTTCCATTTAAAATTGTACTGAGTGGTACTGTAAAGTGGTTTAACTTGTGGTAAGTGGAAACTGTACCAGTAACAGTTATAACTAAGAAAATCTAGTTACCAGTTCTTGGCCAGGCTCTGATAGTCTGAACGTCAAGAAGGACAGGACATCATGATCGTCTGGAAGGCAAAAGTTACATTCAAACAAAACACACTAAATATGATTAAACAAAATGATTTGTTTCATGATTGACCATTATAACCTAACAATATCCACATTTTACATTTCAAGCAGTTTAATCTAAATAAATTAGGAATAGTAAACATTTCATTTGAAAGAAATGACATATAAAAAGGGGTTTATACATGCTTATGGCAAGTTTAATAATGCATTACAACCACATAATGCATTATACCTGCAGGCCTCAATTAAACTGTTACCAAGATAACCACCTGCTAGACCACCAGTGGCAGCCGAGATGCCGAAGTAGCCCTCCTGTGGAATGACCATGTTGTCCACTTTTGTACAGAACTCATAGTCATCCTTATCTGGCGTGAAACCATTGTTGATCAGCACCTGACAGGACAGAAAATGTTATTAGCACATTAACCAAGTGCAATCAATTAAAATGCATTATAATTGTGTAGTGTTTAATTGGGAGTTACAGTTTGGGCCCATCGCTGTGGCTCACGTACGGACTAGGGAGAGGCATGTGTCCTCCGAAACACAACCATGCCAAGCCGCACTGCTTCTTGGCACACTGCTCGCTTAACCCGGAAGCCAGCCAACACCAATGCGTTGGAGGAAACACCATACAACTGGCGACCGTGTCAGCGTGCATGCACCCGGCCCACCACAGGAGTCGCTAGAGCGCGATGGGACAAGGACATCCCAGTCGGCCAACCCCTCCCCTAACCCGGACGACGCTGTGCCAATTGTGCGCCGCCTCATGGGTCTCTACAAATCCAAGATCGAACCCGGATCTGTAGTGATGTAGTGCTTTAGACCGCTGCGCCACTCGGGAGGCACGGCATATTTCTGTGTTTGATGCATACGGGTGTTGCTCATTTTAAATCATGTTCTCAATAAATGGCCAATATAAAAACACCAGTCAAATTTGTCTCAGGTTTTTGATTGGAGGGGATTGATAATTGACTTACTGTTAGTGTTCTTTTATAGTATGTTATTTTGGCTCTGACAGGATAGGGTTTGTTACGGAAGTCTCTTAAGCATGTCCCCAGGGCCTGAGTCGTGCCATCACTGAAAAGAAAACAGCAATTTTTTTTAAAGACACATTACATAGTAGTATTAGAAGTAGTATTAGAAGTAGTAGTACTACTTTATATATCACAAGAAGGGAAATTCATTCATCCTCACAAGCATCGACAATACAAAGTACAAAGGGCAGACCTGGATTTATAACAAGTATAAAGGAGACACACACCACAGCAGCAGGAGAAACAAGTACAGAGAAAA
This sequence comes from Oncorhynchus mykiss, assembly GCF_057628025.1. Taxonomy (NCBI): domain Eukaryota; kingdom Metazoa; phylum Chordata; class Actinopteri; order Salmoniformes; family Salmonidae; genus Oncorhynchus; species Oncorhynchus mykiss. The sequence goes on along the minus strand of NC_143033.1, from coordinate 10,171,698 downwards.
TAGTGCAACATAGTTTGCCATACAAACAGACAATACATGGGTTTGGAGATCTCAGAAATGAAGGAAAACAGTTTCAATTAATGTGTAAACAACACAGAGTAGTGACGACACAGAAGACAGTGGTGTAAACTCCAACACATAGATGGCACAGAAAAGTGATTTCCAGCTTTCACTGCCCAGGGAGATTAGGAGGAGAGAGAGGATTATAATCTCCAACCACAAATAAATCATTATATTTTCTAATCTTCTTTTAAGTTGTAAAATGTTCCGTTGGTGATGTCAGTAAGGCGAAGGAAATGTTGACTTACTTTGGGTGATCATAAACAAGTTTGCCATTGTTTCCCACTACCAGCACAGCAGGGTTATTTTTCTAAAACAAACAGTAAAAACAAACAACAATTTGTAATCTACCTAATCTAGTTTTTAAAGGTTATTGTTTCTTTCACTACATCCAATACATGCTATCAGACCTAGACTACAACTTGAAAATATGAAGAAAAAAAACGTATATCAAGATAAGAAAGTGTGTACAGTATTAACCCACATTTCCCTATTATTTGCGTTGCAGTATTTGAATTTTAAAATATTAAATGACATTATGAAAAAAAAAAAACAGTTAATTGACATTTTACCTGAATTAATTTGCAATATCCTTTTGACCTTTTTGCTTTACCCATTATTTATTTAATTAACACATTTATTGTAAATTGATTAAACGAATGTAATAAAATCATAAAATCTGACCACCAACCTTCCCATCGTTGTCGAAGGAATCGAAGAAGATGCCGATACCGTTCCAGTTGTCAGCGGCTCCATAGACAGGACCATCCAGGCCTTGTGCAGTAGTGAACCATATCGCCTGGAAGAGGGATGAGGACATGGAGACTGTGAACGTCCAAAAATACTTATTTTAACTGTCTGAATAACTATAGGTAACAGTAGAGCAGCAGAGGGAAAGAGAGATAAATATAGGGACAGTAGATACAGTAAAATGTACAGTACAGTGAACGCATAATGAAGGCCTTGAACCCACGACCTTGGCTGTTACAAGTGCCACGCTTTTACCCATCTGAGCCACAAATGGACAGGACAGACATGGAGAGATAAATAAGGGGATTAACCTGTAGTCTGAGCCGAAAGGTCAGCACAACTCCACACTCACTACCAGCAGACTATAGCTGCAGGGATACAGGCGTAGGTAACTCAATGGACATTAATAGGCATACCTATCACACTATTGAGCTGACACAAAACATACTGTACTGGCTCTAATATTTAATTTTCACATATTTTCCAGCACGGCTCCAGCAAGTATGGTGGATGTGTGTGTGACCAGGCAGCTTGGCTCAGCTCAGTAAGCTGACTAGGGCATGAGCATAGAGAATGATAGAGGACTATAGTGGCCAAAATTGAGAAGGAAAAAAAAGTCACCTTGTCCAAAAGAAATTGACATGGTTATCAAAAAGTCATGCCAGGGTAAACCTACACGAAACACCTTATTTTAAGTGTTTCTAAAATCACCTATGGGAAAAATGAATGATGGAAAAACAACTGGAACCATTTCCTTGTTCGACCACTAGGTTTTATGGGTATTATGACTCATACTGTGGTACTCTATTCTGAAGTAGTCAACTGGGTGGTACTTCATTCCTATGGTTCACATAATTCCATCCAGGTCATCAGGAGGGATCAGCCAATTAATTATACTTGTGTGCAAACACAGTAGCAGAAGAAGATAACTGACTACTTCAAAATGGAGCTGCCTGTAGGCTCACAGACGCCATAATGGGACAGATACACAGAAGAATCCTCTATCATTCCCTATGGGCTAGAGTCAGAGTATATGGAAGCCATAGGAAGGAAGGTATTACTTCTCTCTTGGCTAGCTTCACAATAACAAGACGCATACATATGCTGTAGCCAGTGTTTTTAAAGCACACTGCAGTTAGCCCAGGGTTAAGTCATGCTTGTGTGAAAGGAGGGTAGCATAGCCCTGGGCTAAATTTAACCCATGTTTAAGGATAGCCCTGTGCTAAGAAAATGCTGTGTGAAAAGGCCTAGTGTGAAGCTAGACATGAGTGAATTTCCCAAATCTTTATATAATAAAGGAAAATTGACTTGGCAAGGTGGCGTTCCTCTTACCAGGCCGTCCGCTCCCATCCTCCCTCGTCCAGACACACGGAATGTCACCTCTGCTTCCCAGTTGTCAAAGTTGACCGTGGACTTGGTCCAGACCGAGCCCTTCTGACTCCTGAGAGAGGGGGTGATACGGACCTGATCGGCACTGGGGATGGCATCTGGAATAGACACAAGACGTTTGGGGTAAAGTCATACTGTGCAAACCCTTACTGACAGAAGGCTAAGACAGCTCAGTTACCAGAAGAGTGGTCCGTTCCGTTATGACTGCACGGTACAGAAGCTTTGTGACCGACTGCGAATGTCCAGAAATACTTGTTTAACTGTTTGCATAGCGTAACTAAGTAAAGTAAGTGAGCCTTGCCCGAGCAATAATGGCCCATAGTGCAACTATGTATTGGTCCGTGGTAAACAATTGACCAGAAGTTATTTTCTTTACAAGCCTTGGGGTTAGTAACATCATTGTGTCTTATGCCTATGTACACATGTACATGTGTTACCGAGATTGTTATTATTTCAAGGTTCTTTGTGGACAACGTTTACATGGATTAATTACATTCTGAAACCTTAAGTAACCTTAAGTAAAGACAATAGGTAGGCCCAATATTGTTAGCATTGCAGTCAAGGGTTTGGCAGACACCCAAGGTCCACAATAGTTTGTATATTTTGAGCCTAAATTAAAAATGTCACAGTAGTTCAATCGTGTGTGTGTGTGTGTAAAACATGCCATGTTCTGTACCCTGATCAGAAATGGACAACTTGATCAAATTGACTACTAAATCAGGGTGAGTTGACACCAGTCCGGGACCTTTGCACTGCTTCTAAAGATACTGATTTGTTAACCCTTTACATTACAACAAAACCATGCTAGTAGAGGGACTGATCAATTCAATAGGAAAGAGATTAGAAACCCATACAATGCTCACTAACCTTTAAAAGACAACGCGTTTTCTCTGATAATATTATGAAACCCAATGCTGCGGTAATGTTTTCCAAGGACGATTCTAAAACCTGGAATGATCTGTATGTCCATATTTCGTTTCTTATAGGTTGCAACGTTGTTAACAAGAATCCCCTCAACTATTATACCGTGTCAGTTAAAATGCAATGTAAGCTTGGCAACACCAGCTGGTATACTTTGAGGTAGGGTGATTTAGGCAGCTGGCAGGCATGAACGTGACAAGGTAATACTCAATGTAGCTAACGTTAGCTAGCTACCTGGTAACTTTACTGATGTCTGCATATTGTGTATTTCTCCTCTTCTCCTGCTTCTCTCCCCGTCTGATGCTGCTGCTCATTTCACTGCCATGACATGTTGAAACGAGTTTTATATCAGGCCCACTGCCTCTCAGTGGGCTACAGGCAGTAGCCGACTGGCTACAACAAACGTGTCATAAATGTTCCCCCACATGCAACATGGCGAAGTTACAATCGCTGGCTAGAATGGTAAGATATCCATCGCAGCGGATTCACCTTATTATAATGATTTATAACGGTCAGCAATTAGCCTAGCCACCGGCACCAGTCACAAATTGAAACTTACTTCCACTGTGTACCCAAAAGGGAATACTCCCGTCGGCTTGAGACAGGTGCGGTCCCTTGAAACTGTACTTGTATTCAAACCTGCGGTTTGGGGCTTCTGCAGTCGAAGCAGCGGCGGCGATATTATTGGCATTACTGTGTTGACATATTAAAGTAAATATTAATAAACACGCTTCAGCAGCCAGGCCGTTTACTATGGACACTGCCATCTTTTGGTACCACTGCTGACGTAGCATTGAATCAGAGAGGATGATGGGAATGCCTGTAGGGCCAACAGGGCGCTTTCTTATTGGTCGAATCCCTAGACGTTGTAGGCTGAAATTACACGTTGTAGGCTGACACATGCCTGCATTTCTTTCACAGCGTAAACAACGACCGCAACCTTTTGTTTTCACAATGTAGCCCAACCAGTCTTACTTTGTTGTATTTTCGTAAATCTTTGACATATCTTACCAACATATTTTTATCGAATCCTGTGATGTGGCCACATCTTTCACCTCAAGTGACCTATAGGCTGCGTGACCACATCATACAGACATGATTCATGATTTATAATGATTTGCTATTTGGTGGAGGTATATACCTACTCTGTTGTTATGAAGGATATATACACGTTTCTTTACCATAACAGCCATAACATAATGATCCTGAATAACAACAACAATAAAAGTAGTGATGATAAGAAGGGCGCTGGAGGGGATGGCTGCCATTTTAACGGCCCAACTGTGCTATTTTGTGTGTTTTTTTACATTGTAACTTATTTTGTAGATACTGTTGATTCTAGCGTCTCTTATGACCGAAAATAACGTATAGATATCAGAACAGAGATTACTCACCTCGAACTGGACAAAGATTTTTTCTTTAATGAGACTGAAGTGAAAGATATAATGCTGCTCCCAGACAAGGCCCAAATCCCCATCACTCGCATGAAGAAACAAAGGAAATACATGGGGCGGAGATCAGGGTGCCTTGTGAGAATTTGTCGGCGAGTGTGTAACCCACCTCCAGAATCCATTCTATTAGCCAATCACTGGAGAATAAACTGGATGAGCTCCATTCGAGACTATCCTACCAACGGGACATTATAAACAGTAATATCTTATGTTTCACTGAGTCGTGGTTGAACTACAACACAGATAATATACAGTTGGCAGGGTTTTCTGTGCATCGGCAGGACAGAACAGCTACGTACGGTAAGATGAGGGGTGGAGTGTGTCTGTATTAGTCAATAACGGCTGGTGCGCGATGTCTAATATTAAGGTAGTCTCAAGGTATTGCTCTCCTGAGGTAGAGTACCTTATGATAAGCTTTAGACCTCATGATAAGCTTTAGACCACAATCTACGAGAAGAGTTTTCATCTATATTTTTCATATCCATCTATTTAACACCACAAACCAACCCTGGCACTAAGACGCACTCAACGAGATGTATAAGGCAATAAACAAACATGAATATGCTCATCTAGAAGCGGCGCTCTTAGTGGCCGGGAACTTTAATGTAGGTAAATCTGTTTTTAAATCAGTTTTTTTTCTCATTCCTACCAGCATGTCACATGCAACCAGAGGGGAAAAAACTGTATGCCGCCTTTACTCCGCATGCAGAGACGCGTACAAAGCTCTCCCTCGCCCTCCATTTGGAAAATCTGACCATGATTCTATCCTCCTGATTCCTGCTTTCAAGCAAAAACTAAAGCAGGAGGTACCAGTGACTCGCTCAATATGGAAGTGGTCAGATGACATGGATGCTTCGCTACAGGACTGTTTTGCCAACACAGACTGGAATATGTTCCAGAATTCGTCCAATGGCATTGAGGAGTATACCACCTCAGTCACTGGCTTAAGTGCATCGACGACGTTGTCCCTATTGGACCGTATGTACATATCCCAACCAGAAGCCATGGATTACAGGCAACATCCGCACCGAGCTAAAGGCTAGAGCTGCTGCTTTCAAGGAGCGGGACTCTAACCCAGACGCTTGTAAGAAATCCTGCTATGCCCTCCGACGAACCATCAAACAGGCAAAGCGTCAATACAGGACTAAGATTGAATCCTACTACATTGGCTCTGACCTTCGTAGTATGTGTCATGGCTTGCAAACTATTACGGACTACAAAGGGAAACCCGGCCGCGAGCTGCCAAGTGACGTGAGCCTACCAGACGGCTAAATGCCTTTATGCACCAGCTGTTCCAGACGACTGTGTGATCACGCTCTCTGTAGCCGATGTGAGTAAGATCTTTAAACAGGTCAACATTCACAAGGCCGCGGGGCCAGATGGATTACCAGGATGCGTACTCGGAGCATGCGCGGACCAACTGGCAAGTGTCTTCATTTACATTTTCAAACTTTCCCTGACATAGTCTGTAATACCTACATGTTTCAAGCAGACCACCATAGTCCCTGTGCCCAAGAATGCGAAGGTAACCTGCCTAAATGACTACCGCCCTGTAGCACACACGTCGGTAGCCATGAAGTGCTTTGAAAGGCTGGTCATGGCTCACATCAACATCCTCATCCCGGAAACCCTAGACCCACTACAATTTGCATACCGCCCCAACAGATCCACAGATGACGCAATCTCAATTACACTCTACACTGCCCTTTCCCACCTGTACAAAATGAACACCTATGTGAGAATACTGTTCATTGACTACAGCTCAGCGTTCAACACCATAATGCCCACAAAGCTAAGAACCCTGGGACTAAACAACTCCCTCTGCAACTGGACCCTGAACGTCCTGACTGGCCGACCCAAGGTGGTAAGGGTAGGCAACAACACATCTGCCACGCTGATCCTCAACACGGGGCCCCTCAGGGGTGCGTGCTTAGTCCCCTCCTGTACTCCCTGTTCACCCACAACTGCGTGGCCAACCACAAATCCAACACCATCATTAAGTTTGCTGACGACACAACGGAAGTAGACCTGACCACCAACAGTGATGAGACAGCCTATAGGATGGAGATCAGAGACACAGGACAACAACCTCTCCCTCAACTTGATCGAGACAAAGGAGATGATTGTGGACTACAGGAAAAGACGCCCCCTGCAAACACGCCCCCATTCACATTGACGTGGCTATAGTGGAGTGGGTCAAGAGTTTCAAGTTCCTTGGTGTTCACAGCACCAACAAACTATCATGATCCAAACACTCCAAGACAGTTGTGAAGAGGGCATTACAACGCCCTTTCCCCCTCAGGAGAGTGAAAAGATTTGGCATGGGTCCCCAGATCCTCAAAAGACTCTACAGCTACACCATCGAGAGCATCCTGACTGTTTACACCACTGCCTGGTATGGCAACTACTCGGCATCTAACCATAAGACACTACAGAGTGCCTGACTAACAGGCTTATATAGCCTGGCTACTCTTTTTTCAAATGTATTTTTACTGTTGTTTTATTTCTTTACTTACCTACACACACACCATTGGTTAGCATTTCACTGTAAGGTCTACACCTGTTGTAGTAGCGCACGTGTAGCGCACCTGTTGTAGTGGCGCACGTGACCAATAAACTTTGATTTTAGCGCTTGGCAACGCAGACGGTCGTTGGCGCGGGTAAGCAGTGGAGGTGCGATAATTGAATAACATGTTTAAATGTATTTTGCGCATGCGACACGAGCGATGCTGTCAGCATGTAATTGAACACAAACAATGATATGTTTTCATGTCTTTATTGAACACACCGTGTAAACATTCACAGTGCAGGGTGGAAAAAGAATGTGAACCCTTTGATTTAATAACTGGTTGACCCTCCTTTGGAAGCAATAACCTCAACCAAACATTTGCTGTAGTTATGGATCAGACCTGCACAACGATCAGGAGGAATTTTGGACCATTCCTCTTTACAAAACTGTTTCAGTTCAGCAATATTATTGGGATGTCTGGTTTGAACCGCTCTCCTGAGGTCATGCCACAGCATCTCAATCGGGTTGAGGTCAAGACACTCTAGAAGGTGTATTTTCTGCTCTTGAAGCCATTCTGTTGTTGATTTACTTTTGTGTTTTGGGTCGTTGTCCTGTTGCATCACCCAACTTCTGTTGACCTTCAATTGGTGGACAGATAGCCTCCTGCAAAAATTCTTGATGAACTTGGAAGTACATTTTTCCATCCTGTCCAGTCCCTGACAGTCCCTGTCCAGTCCATGAGGCAGCAAAGCAGCCCCAAACCATGATGCTCCCTCCACCATACTTTACAGTTGGGATGAGGTTTTGATGTTGGTGTGCTGTGCCTTTTTTTCTCCACACATTTTTGTCCACATGTGTTCCTTCCAAACAACTCAACTTTAGTTTAATCTGTCCAAAGAATATTTTGCCAGTAGCGCCGTGGAACATCCAGGTGCACTTTTGAAGTGCAGCAATGTTTTTTTTTGGATAGCAGTTGCTTCTTCCGTGGTTTCCTCCCATGAACACCATTCTTGTTTAGTGTTTTACGTATCGTAGACTCGTCAACAGAGATGTTAGCATGTTCTAGAGATTTTTGTAAGTCTTTAGCTGACACTCTAGGATTCTTCTTAACCTCATTGAGCATTCTACGCTGTGTGCTTGCAGTCATCTTTGCAGGACGGCCAGTCCTAGAGAGAGTAGCAACAGTGCTGAACTCTCTCCATTTATAGACTATTTGTTTTACAGTGGACTGATGAACATCAAGGCTTTTAGAGATACTTTTGTAACCTGTTGTATTTGGCGCATGTGACAAATACAATTTGATTTGATACTTGTGTTTTTACAGCTGTGAGTCTTTCTGGGTAAGTCTCTAAGAGCTTTCCACGCCTGGATTGTACATAATTTGCCAATTATTATTTTCAGATATCTTCAAGCTCTGTCAAATTGGATGTTGATGATTGCTAGACAACCATGTGTTGTCATGTGTTGCTGCCATGTTGTCTTAGGTCTCTCTTTATGTTGTCGTGATGTGTGTTTTGTCCTATATTTTTAATCCCAGCCCCCTGCATGAATCCTTTTGCGTTTTGGTAGGCCGTCATTGTAAATAAGAATTTGTTCTTAACTGACTTGCCTAGTTAAATAAAGGTTAAATAAAAATAAAAATGTTCAGGTTTTGCCATAGATTTTCAAGCAGATTTATGTCAAAACTGTATCTCGGCCACTCAGCAACATTCACTGTCTTTTTGGTAAACAACTCCAGTGTAGATTTGGCCTTTAGATGTTTTTAGGTTATTGTCCTGTTGAAAGGTGAATTCATCTCCCAGTGCCTGGTGGAACGCAGACTGAACCAGGTTTTCCCCTAGCATTTTGCCTGTGTTTATCTCCATTCCATTTATTTTATAATTCTGAAAAACTCCCCAGTCCTTAATGATTACAAGCATACCCATAACATGATGCGGCCACCACCGTGCTTGAAAAAAAATGGAGAGTGGTACTCAGAAATGTGTTGTGTTGGATTTGCCCCAAACATAGCACTTTATTTGTATGTGACAAATAACATTTGATTTGATTTGAATAAGTTAATTGCTTTGCCACATTTTTTGCAGTTTTACTTTAGTACCTTGTTGCAAACAGAATTCATGTTTTGGAATATTTGTATTATGTACAAGCTTCCTTCTTTTCACTGTCATTTAGGTTAGTATTGTGGAGTAACTACCATGTTGTTTATCCATCCTCAGTTTTCTCCTATCACAGACATTAAACTCTGTAACTGTTTTAAAGTCACCATTGGCCTCGTGGTGAAATCCTTGAGTGGTTTCCTTCCTCTCTGGCAACTGAATTAGGAAGGACGCCTGTATCTTTGTAGTGACTGGGTGTATTGATACACCATCCAAAGTGTAATTAATAACTTCACCATGCTCAAAGTCTGCTTTTGTTATTTTTATATTTTTATCCCATCTACCAATAGGTTCCCTTCTTTGCGAGGCATTGGAGACCCTCCCTGGTTGAATCTGTGTTTGAAATTCACTGCTCGACTGAGGGACCTTACAGATCATTGTTTGTGTCGGGTATAGAGATGAGGTAGTCATTAACAAATATAATGTTAAAAAACTATTATGAGGCCATGCAATCTATTATGTGACTTATTAAGCAAAATTTTCCTCATGTACTTATTAGGGCATGCCATAACAAAGGGGTTGAATGCCTATTGACTGAATACATTTCAGATTTTCCTTTTTTTTATTAATTAGTCAACATTTCCAAAAATCTAATTCCACTTTGACCTTATGGGGTATTGTGTGTAGGCCAGTAACACATCTCAATATTATCCATTCTGAATTCAAGCTGTAACAACCACATGTGCAATAATTCAAGAGGTGTGTATACAAACCGAAGGCATAGCTGGGTTTGTTTATGCTGTCGTTAAGTTGTGCACTAATACCACATGTATCTGTAGCAAGTGAACAAGAAATCATTTGACACAGCTCTGTATTGGGAGGAGAACACAACACTTGCTGTGCCCTTCTCCAACCCCCTGTATGCATCCATTATGAAGGTTAAACGAAGCAGCCAAGCGGATATGCTCTTGGAAAAGTGTTAAAAATGCACACTTGGTTCTGTATTACAACACTGCTTACTGACGTTTTAATTTTCACCAGGCCTTGGCCTAAGACCAGAGTCATTAAAAAAGCTCAAGCAACGCTAAGTAATTGATGGATAGTCAGACAGGATGTGTCCACTTTGCTTTTCTCTCTATCAACGTCTGGGGAACTTGGCTGCTTTCACATAAATCCATTGAGAGATTCTGGCTTAGCTTCTGTACTGTGTAGGCAAACCAGAAAAATCACTCCAACAAATTCACATACAAAAGCCCAACACCTTCCCTTACGCTTCTCTTTTAAAAGTGATTCAGTGAAACCCACAGCTCTGCACCTTTCCTCAACAGGATGGGTAGCTTTTTCTCATCGGAGAGGTCTTGGAAACACACAGCTCTGCACCTTTCCTGAACAGGATGGGTAGCTTTTTCTCATCGGAGAGGTCTTGCAAACCCACAGCTCTGCACCTTTCCTCAACAGGATGGGTAGCTTTTTCTCATCGGAGAGGTCTTGCAAATCCACAGCTCTGCACCTTTCCTCAACAGGATGGGTAGCTTTTTCTCATCGGAGAGGTCTTGCAAACCATTATTGCAGATTTTAAATTTGGGGAAATAAAACTCTCTAATTGCTTTATATTTTTTGACATTGGCAACCCTGTCTAAGGTTCTGTGGTGGCACAGTGACAACACAGCCTTTCCTCTACAGGGAGCCAGGTTTTCATGTTTCTACCCTTCTGTACTTTGTCAAGGTTTTTCTAAGGCTTTGATCAGTAACCACGGTCAAATAGTTTACTGTGGTGTACTGGTGATTTAGGGCCAGATCGCACTGCATTTTGCTTTGTGCTTCTTGTGTTTGTTTTTCCCAATAGGTGATGTAGTTCTGTTTTGACTGTGTTGTCATTTGGTTTATTCTGATTGATTGGATGTTCTGGTCCTGAAGCTTCAGTGTGTTAGTAGAACAGGTTTGTGAACTCAGACCCAGGACCAGCTGGATGAGGGCACCCTTTTCTTTGCTCAGCTCTTGGCATTGCAGGGCTTGGTAATGATATGAGTGGGGGTCACTGCATTTGATTTTTTGGGGTATTTTCTATTAGTGACTATGGCCTAATGTTGCCCTGCATGCATTGTTTGCAGTTTTCATCTGCATGCATTGTTTGTAGTTTTCATCTGCATGCATTGTTTGTAGTTTTCATCTGCATGCATTGTTTGTAGTTTTCATCTGCATGCATTGTTTGTAGTTTTCATCTGCATGCATTGTTTGTAGTTTTCATCTGCATGCAGTGCAGTGTTTCAGTGGGGTGTTTGTCCCATTGGGTGAAATCTTGCTTTTACAAGTGGACCCCACACCTCGCTGTCATAAAGTGCAATTGATAAAATGACATATTCAATTCATTTTTAATAGGTATTTCATGGTGTAGAATGCCCTGCTTGCTTTCTTTCACAGTTCATTCACTGTCTCATTTACGTGTCCAGTTGAGCTTAAACCTAAATCCCTTTAGTGTGTGTAGTACTATATACAGTATGTCTATATGTTTTGGACTCTTTCCCTCAACATGGGTCAAAGGTATTATTTTCCTTCAGAGAACAAAAAAGCTATGTCCCAATTGATAAGGAGTCAGCCCATTCCCAAGGTACCTACCGTTTAAAAGTCAGCATCAGCATCCGGGCTTTCGCCAGGTATTTCCCATACACCCTTGCGACAAAACTTCTGGGAAATTGCGCATTTGAAGTCCCCACTTCAAATGTTGTTTTTTTTCCTCCAGAAGAATGACGAATAACTTATTGTAATGTGAGTGTTACGTTTGTTGATTTATCAATTTACGTTCAAAATGTTAATCCAATTTCTGTCAGACAGTATATATATATATAGTTATATATATACAGTATTTTAAATTGAATCATTTGCACATTCGGAAAGTATTCAGACCCCTTGACTTTTTCCACATTTTGTGACGTTACAGCCTTATTCTAAAATTGATTAAATGTTTTTTCTCAATCTACACACAATACCCCATAATCAAATATAAAAAAAACGGTTTTTATAAATGTTTGTAAAATGTATTAAAAATATTAAACAGAAATAGCTTATTTACATAAGTATTCAGACCCTTTGCTATGAGACTCAAAATTGTGCTCAGATGCATCCTGTTTCCATTGATCATCCTTGAGATGTTTCAACAACTTGACTGAACTTCACCTGTGGTAAATTCAATTGATTGGACATGATTTGGAAAGGGCCTTGGTCAGGGAGGCGACCAAGAACCTGATGGTCACTCTGACAGAGCTCCAGAGTTCCTCTGTGGAGATGGGAGAACCTTCCAGAAGGACAACCATCTCTGCAGCACTCCACCAATCAGGCCTTTACGGTAGAGTGGCCAGACGTAAGCCACTCCTCAGTAAAAGGCACATGACAGCCCACTTGGAGTTTGCCAAAAGACACCTAAAGGACTCTCAGACCATGAGAAACAAGATTCTCTGGTCTGATGAAACCAAAATTGAACCATTTGGCCAGAATGCAATGGGTCACGTCTGGAGGAAACCTGCTTACAATCCCTGCGGTGAAGCTTGGTGGTTGCAGTATCATTCTGTGGGGATGTTTTTCAGTGGCAGGGACTGGGAGACTAGTCAGGATCGAGGGAAAGATGAATGGAGCAAATTACAAATCCTTGATGAAAACCTGCTCCAGAGCTCTCAGGACCTCATAGTGGAGCAAAGGTTTACCATCCAACAGGACAACGACCCTAAGCTCACAGCCAAAACAATGCAGGAGTGGCTTCAGGACAAGTCTCTGAATGTCCTTCAGCGGCTCATCCAAAGTCTGGACTTGAACCCGATCAAACATCTCTGGAGAGACCTGAAAATAGCTGTGCAGCGACTCTCCCCATCCAACCTGTCAGAGCTTGAGAGGATCTGCCAAGCCTGTCTAGCTTGCTAACTATTGACTTGATCCAGCTAGCTAGTTGGCAAGTGATCTCGTCCGATTTAGCTGTTTAGACAAACAATGAAACTAACAAATTCAGTAATGTGTGCATTATGAAGAAAGTGACCGTTTTTAAATACTGAAATGGCAATCTTGCTTGCAAGCTAATGACAAAAGTTACAAATAATTATTTTCCAAACTGTTTTCAAGGACTAAAGAATGCAGGGGCTGATTATTCATTAAACACTATTACATTGTTTACATGTTGTTCATTTGTTCCACAATGAGGCCATGCTCAGAGAGAGAACAGTCAGTGGCATAATTTGCATTTGATTAAAGGGAGACCGAAATTAAAGGGCCTGAGCACATCCTTTTAACAAGCTTAGATGAAGAGGAGGGGAGGGGGGAGGGTCAAAAATTTGGCAGGAATATTTCTACCAAATCCCATCTGGAAGTAATTAATCGAACAGTGTACGAGGGCCAGCCTTAAAAAGAAGTGCCCCTTGTTCCTAATTATATCTTTCCAATCATGATTTAGAACTTCCCACTAACAAAATTCTGAAAGTGAATGAACACCCCTCTCCCTCCGACCCTCCTCTTCTCCCCCTTCATCATACAGCATTCAATTAATTCCCAATGGCAGAGAATGAATCAGTTACTGTGCTGGAAAAAAGACATTAATGAGGTAATTTTATTAGCACAGCGGTCCGGCCGGTCCAATCTGGTTCCAAACAGCGGGAGCAGAGAGAACAGAGAGGCGGAGCCATGGAGGAAATTAGGGTTACCCTGCGTAGACACTAATTATGTGTTTAAGATATTTAGTGGAGAGCAGCGAGCTCCAAATTAACTGCCCCAAAAAAAACTGCTGCATTGATGATGAAACGAGAAAAAAAAGACATTGTTGCCCTCCCATATAATTACAGGACAGTGCAAATTTGTTTCTAATGAGGCGAAAGCCCTTTAAACATAAAACTAGTCTCCCTAGAAACTAGTGAAAGCTGGCTCTTGGGGCTTGTTGGGACCTAAGTTTAAGGAAGCATTGAGGCAGGGGGACAATGAGGGATTGTATTGTCAGGGTCCTGAGTGCTTTGTGTGCTGTTAACAGGTAAGTGGTGAATAGCTCCCCTTCTGAGACTCCTGGGGGGCCCGTCTTCCCAGCACAGCAAAATTTGGCCCTGAAAAAGAGGTCCAAAGGGGTCCGGTAAAGAGCAGGAGGGCTAGTGAATGGACCCGCAGCAACGAGCTGCTCTGAATGGGTCTAGTGCTTCTTAAGTGATTACACTGTGTTGTGCCGACTCCCTCTCATCAAGTTATCTTTACACAGGCTTTGTCTCCTCTGATTGGACCTGATGAGGGACTAATTGGTAGCTTTTTTACACAACGGCATACTTAAGCCAATGGCAATCTGTGGAACGTGGTACTTAAACCAATGGCAAGCTGGGGAAGACAGCATGAGCAGAGTTAATGAGAGGCTTTGCACAAATAAAGGCTTCAAAATGGGCCTGTTTTCACACAATGGAGGAAAAAGGAAAGTTGAGGATATGCTTTGTTTTTCCTCCACATCTTTCACTATTTTACTTGCGGGTATCTGAAAAGAGAAAGAGGGCTGACGGGGGGGGGGGGACGGGGGGGGGGCGGTACTCATAGAAAGTTTGAGGTACTTGAGGTCTGCATAAAGGAATCTATTCTATATTGTTTGGGGGCCCTTGGTTCAGTGTGTCTATAAATAATGAGAGAGGACTACTCCTCATAATGAATGTGCTTTAGTCCACAGACAATGACATGGCCGCTCTTCATTGAGGCACACTGGACTGTGTGGAACCACTTTGAGGTAAATGTTTTAGTCCCCCTAGCCTAAAGAATAATAACACCTTATGGGCCCACACACTACTTGGGTAATAGGGAGGGAATATGTGCAGGCCAGCAGACTTTGTCCAACTAATATATTGCACTGAAGATAGCATGGGATATGTGGAGCCAAACGTTGAGTCATCAAACAGTTTAAATTTAAGTGATAATGCCTGAGAAGCCGGTGTTTGGAGGATATATTGGCACGGGTGTTGTTAGGCCCGAGACAGAGTCATATATTAGTATATTATATCTATATGTATTGTGTACTTGATAAGCATTAAACACATACTTACACATCCAACCATAAGGCAAAATAAATGGTTATTTCAGATAATTATTCATAGGGATTTACAGCAATCATGTCAATGTGAACCATTGTTCTAGTTGCGGAATCTTTTCTGCAGGTTCTGGGACATCACGCTTTGGGAATGTAAAGCTATTTGCAGCAGTCATTGAAAATGAAGCCAGTTTGAGTTGATATAGCCAGTGGTTATAGCCAGTGGTTATAGCCAGTGGTTATAGCCAGTGGTTATAGCCCGTGGTTATAGCCAGTGGTTATAGCCAGTGGTTATAGCCAGTGGTTATAGCCAGTGGTTATAGCCAGTGGTTATAGCCCGTGGTTATAGCCAGTGGTTATAGCCCGTGGTTATAGCCAGTGGTTATAGCCAGTGGTTATAGCCAGTGGTTATAGCCCGTGGTTATAGCCAGTGGTTATAGCCCGTGGTTATAGCCCGTGGTTATAGGCCGTGGTTATAGGCCGTGGTTATAGCCCGTGGTTATAGGCCGTGGTTATAGGCCGTGGTTATAGCCAGTGGTTATAGGCCGTGGTTATAGCCCGTGGTTATAGGCCGTGGTTATAGGCCGTGGTTATAGCCAGTGGTTATAGCCAGTGGTTATAGCCAGTGGTTATAGCCAGTGGTTATAGCCCGTGGTTATAGGCCGTGGTTATAGGCCGTGGTTATAGCCAGTGGTTATAGGCCGTGGTTATAGCCCGTGGTTATAGGCCGTGGTTATAGCCAGTGGTTATAGCCAGTGGTTATAGCCAGTGGTTATAGCCAGTGGTTATAGCCAGTGGTTATAGCCCGTGGTTATAGCCAGTGGTTATAGCCCGTGGTTATAGCCAGTGGTTATAGCCAGTGGTTATAGCCAGTGGTTATAGCCCGTGGTTATAGCCCGTGGTTATAGGCCGTGGTTATAGGCCGTGGTTATAGCCCGTGGTTATAGGCCGTGGTTATAGGCCGTGGTTATAGCCAGTGGTTATAGGCCGTGGTTATAGCCCGTGGTTATAGGCCGTGGTTATAGGCCGTGGTTATAGCCAGTGGTTATAGCCAGTGGTTATAGCCCGTGGTTATAGCCAGTGGTTATAGCCCGTGGTTATAGCCAGTGGTTATAGCCAGTGGTTATAGCCAGTGGTTATAGCCAGGGGTTATAGCCAGTGGTTATAGCCCGTGGTTATAGCCCGTGGTTATAGGCCGTGGTTATAGCCCGTGGTTATAGCCAGTGGTTATAGCCCGTGGTTATAGCCAGTGGTTATAGCCAGTGGTTATAGCCCGTGGTTATAGCCCGTGGTTATAGGCCGTGGTTATAGCCAGTGGTTATAGCCAGTGGTTATAGCCCGTGGTTATAGCCCGTGGTTATAGGCCGTGGTTATAGGCCGTGGTTATAGCCAGTGGTTATAGCCCGTGGTTATAGGCTGTGGTTATAGCCCGTGGTTATAGCCCGTGGTTATAGCCCGTGGTTATAGCCAGTGGTTATAGCCAGTAGTTATAGCCAGTGGTTATAGGCAGTGGTTATAGCTAGTGGTTATAGCCAGTGGTTATAGCCCGTGGTTATAGCCAGTAGTTATAGCCAGTGGTTATAGCCAGTAGTTATAGCCAGTGGTTATAGCCAGTGGTTATAGCCAGTAGTTATAGCCAGTGGTTATAGCCAGTGGTTATAGCCAGTGGTTATAGCCAGTAGTTATAGCCAGTGGTTATAGCCAGTGGTTATAGCCCGTAGTTATAGCCAGTGGTTATAGCCAGTGGTTATAGCCAGTGGTTATAGCCAGTGTGAGCAGTGGTGTAAAGTACTTAAGTAAAAATACTTTTAAGTACTATTTAATTTTTTTGGGGGGGGGCATCTGTACTTTACTTTACTATTTATATTTTGACAACTTTTACTCCACGACATTCCTAAAGAAAATAACGTACTTTTTACTCCCTACATTTTCCCTGACACCCAAAAGTACTTGGTCTAATTCAGACACTTATCAAGAGAGCATCCCTGTTCATCTCTAGTGCCTCTGATCTGGCAGACTCACTAAACACAAATGCTTCGCTTGTAAATTGTGTCTGAGTGTTGAACTGTGCCCCTGGCTATCCGTAAATTTAAAAAACAAGAACATCGTCGTCTGGTTTGCTTAATATAAGACATTTTAAATGATTTATACTTTTACTTTTGATACTTAAGTACATTTAAATCCAAATATTTTTAGACTTTTACTCAAGTAGTGTTGTACTGGGTGACTTTCACCTTTCTTTTAAGGTATCTCTACTTTTACTCATGTATGAAAATTGGGTACTTTTTCTACCACTGAGTTGTTATAGCCAGTTGTTATAGCCAGTTGTTATGAGTTGTTATAGCAAGTTGTTATAGCCAGTGTGAGTTTATATAGCCAGTTGTTATAGCTAGTGTGAATTGTTATAGCCAGTTGTTATAGCCAGTGTGAGTTGTTATAGCCAGTTGTTATAGCTAGTGTGAGTTGTTATAGCCAGTTGTTATAGCCAGTGTGAGTTGTTATAGCCAGTTGTTATGCGTTGTTATAGCCAGTTGTTATAGCCAGTGTGAGTTGTTATAGCCAGTTGTTATAGCCAGTTGTTATGAGTTTTTATAGCCAGTTGTTATAGCCAGTTGTTATAGCCAGTGTGAGTTGTTATAGCCAGTTGTTATAGCTAGTGTGAGTTGTTATACCCAGTTGTTATAGCTAGTGTGAGTTGTTATAGCCAGTTGTTATAGCCAGTGCGAGTTGTTTTAGCCAGTTGTTTTAGCCAGTGTGAGTTGTTATAGCCAGGTGTTATAGCCAGTTGTTATAGCTAGTGAGTTGTTATAGCCAGTTGTTATAGCCAGTTGTTATAGCTAGTGTGAGTTGTTATAGCCAGTTGTTATAGCCAGTGTGAGTTGTTATAGCCAGTTGTTATAGCTAGTGTGAATTGTTATAGCCAGTTGTTATAGCCAGTGTGAGTTGTTATAGCCAGTTGCTATAGCTAGTGTGAGTTGTTATAGCCAGTTGTTATGAGTTGTTATAGCAAGTTGTTATAGCCAGTGTGAGTTGTTATAGCCAGTTGTTATAGCCAGTGTGAGTTGTTATAGCCAGTTGTTATGAGTTTTTATAGCCAGTTGTTATAGCCAGTGTGAGTTGTTATAGCCAGTTGTTATAGCTAGTGTGAGTTGTTATACCCAGTTGTTATAGCTAGTGTGAGTTGTTATAGCCAGTTGTTATAGCCAGTGCGAGTTGTTTTAGCCAGTTGTTATAGCCAGTGTGAGTTGTTATAGCCAGTTGTTATAGCCAGTTGTTATAGCTAGTGAGTTGTTATAGCCAGTTGTTATAGCCAGTTGTTATAGCTAGTGTGAGTTGTTAGAGCAAGTTGTTATAGCCAGTGTGAGTTTATATAGCCAGTTGTTATAGCTAGTGTTAATTGTTATAGCCAGTTGTTATAGCCAGTGTGACTTGTTATACCCAGTTGTTATAACCAGTGTGAGTTGTTCTTGCTGCTGTTGAGTTGTTAAATGTTCACTGCAGGCTATTGGAAATGACATTTCCTATTTTACTTTCCTATAGCCTGTTGACCTCTAAGCTGCTACTAGCTGCTGCTGTTTGTCCTCCTGTTGTTGTGGTAATGGCTGCTTGGACTTGTGCTGCTGAGGCATGAATAAACGCTATGTAGCAGCCTCATCGAGCTAAGCTTTGGACTCACACTGAGAGGTGAGAAGCCACTCTCACTCTCTCTCACTGCCCCTCTTGGTCCCCCCCTCTCTCTCTCTCTCTCTCTCTCTCTCCCTCTCTCTCTCTCGCTGTCCCTCTCTCGCTGTCCCTCTCTCTCTCTCGCTGTCCCTCCCCCCCTCTCTCTCTCTCTCTCTCTCTCTCCCTCTCTCTCTCTCTCTCACTGTCCCTCTCGGTCCCTGTCTCGCTCTCTCTCTCTCTCTCTAGTGCTCTCTCTCTCTCGCTGTCCCTCTCTCGCTGTCCCTCTCTCGCTGTCCCCCTCCCCCCCCCCCTCTCTCTCTCTCTCTCTCTCGCTGCCCCCCCCCTCTCTCTCTCCCTCTCTATATCCCCCTGCGGTTAAGGTATCTGCTCCACAACATGCAGACAAACTTGTAGACCAAAAAAATCTCAGACTCAATCTCAATCTCAATATGCAGACCCAATCTCCATCTAATTTATTAGTATATATAGTGTAAATGCACTAGTGATCCATGTATCTGTCTTTCTCTGATATACTGAGCATACTGATCAACTGAGAGTCTACTGGTTTACGGCTATCCTTCACTGAGGCATGCTCAATGTACCCTTTTCCATGTCCTGATCCCCTGGTGTAAACCTTGGTGTAATTGGCTGGCCAAATATTTGCCCTGACTAATTAGTAACGGTATTCAGAGTCTAAGTGATCCATTAGCTTACTACAGGTCTCTATTGTCTAACATCCAAAGAGACTATTTGCATGTCTATTGTTATGGAAATGTTACGTTTCCTCCAGAGAGAGAGAATTAACGTCCTAATGAAGTGAACCCTGGGCAAAGGAGAGGGACCTCAATTACTAACTCTCTCTCTTTACCACCCCCTGGGTCGATGACATGGATAAACTAAGACTCTCAGGTCATTCAGGAGAACCTCATGAATATACACAAGGAGAGTACCAATGAATTACAAGTTAGGTTGAATTAGGCAGTAGAGTTATGGTATTGATTTCAAGCGTAACAGAGTTGGTTATGTTTTCCACTTGCCACTGCAGAAATAATGCATGTATTCAATATTGATGTATTTCTATTGGTTGGTAATATGTTATTGATTACGCTTGCAGATAGGTGGAGATCGCCAACGTCATTTCTCCCCAGTCCGATATTGATCTGCAGGCGGTAGGTGACGTTCTGAAGCAGTGCATTCTATTTACGTAGCTTGCTAGCGCTTTACAATGTGCACGACTTCATATGTGTGTGTGTGTACGGTACCTGTTAGATATCGCAGGGGTTCCTGGGATGTGCTTTTGTATGTGATTGTTGTATGAATGAGTTAGCTAGCAGGCTGTATTTGTAATGGTGGCATTAGCTCGCATTCACGGTTATTTCAATTCTAACAGACACATCACGAATCTACAGCCATCAACTTACTGTTGTCCTGCACATCTAACGTGTTTCCTTGTGTCTAACGTCAGGTACTTACAAAAGCACTGTCTAACTGATTATCTCGAGTATAATAATTACATTGCTGTGTAGTGAGGTTAGGGCAAGATGTTCACTGTTAAGAAGTGACACAGCAAGTAGTTGTAAGCCATACAGGGAAAGTACCTAGAACCATTTTGTGAGAGTCACCTGTGATCAGAGAAACAGAATAGGCTTACTACCTCAGTAAAGCAACACAAGTAATTTGTAAGAAAGATACCACTTCCTAAATTCCTATAGACGGAACACACAGCATTCCCTAAATGTTCCTAAGAGCCATGGAGAGAGGAACACAGCATTCCCTAAATGTTCCTAAGAGCCATGGAGAGGGGAACACACAGCATTCCCTAAATGTTCCTAATAACCATGGAGAGAGGAACACACAGCATTCCCTAAATGTTCCTAAGAGCCATGGAGAGGGGAACACAGCATTCCCTAAATGTTCCTAAGAGCCATGGAGAGGGGAACACACAGCATTCCCTAAATGTTCCTAATAACCATGGAGAGAGGAACACACAGCATTCCCTAAATGTTCCTAATAGCCATGGAGAAAGGAACACACAGCATTCCCTAAATGTTCCTAAGAGCCATGGAGAGAGGAAAACACAGCATTCCCTAAATGTTCCTAAGAGCCATGGAGAGAGGAACACACAGCATTCCCTAAATGTTCCTAACAGCCATGGAGAGAGGAACACACAGCATTCCCTAAATGTTCCAAATAGCCAGCTGACAGACCCATGGAGAGAGGAACACACATCGTTCACAGATTAGCGACACGTTGACCCGCTCTCCAGCGAGGGGGCCGTGCAGTAGAGCGTCCTCATTATCCAGACCTCCAGGAGGACAGAGAGTGAATAGCGGAGGTATGGTGTCAGTCCTTAATAGAACCCCCTACCGGGTTCTGGGTTTCCCCCCTGAAAGAATCTCTCTTCAGGGATCATGTTATCTGAACCCCTCATTAAATGGAGGATTTAAAGCTCTGTGTCATTTTAGCTTGACCACCTCCACAGCAGTCCAGCAGGTTAGTTAACCCCAGATAATGGTTTCATAGATAGATAGTAGATAGTCATTATCAGATCACATGCAGGATGATAAAGCAGCAAATCAGAAAGAGGTCTGAAGATAAGTCACCTGCTAATTTTATTTATTTAACTAGGCAAGTCAGTTAAGATCAAATTCTTATTTTCAACGACAGCCTAGGAACAGTGAGTCCTGCCTGTTCAGGTCAGCTCGGTGATTTGAACTTGCAACCTTCCGGTTACTAGTCCAACGCTCTAACCACTAGGCTAGGTATTTATTTTGTTACTGCAAAATATTCACCTTGATATGATGATATTCAGACTTATGGCACTTCTCTGTAACTTTTGGATTGTTTCAGTTTACAGATGAAACAGCATCAGCAGGAGCCTGAGACCAGAAGGTATGGATAATCACTGCCATCTAGTGGATTTAACGGGGAGCACACGTTTCAGCCAAGACTCGGTTCACTAGCGACATCTAGTGGCTAGTAAGTGTTACTACAGCAGAAAGACGTATCTATCTGGCCTATTTTATACAGTGGTAGCATCCAATGAGGAGTCTGTACCTAAAAGACTGTGTTCAGGGTACATATCTACAAAGTGTCTCAGAGTAGGAGTGCTGATCTAGGATCAGGACCCCACCAGTTCATATAATCTTATCAGTTAGGATCTGAAAGGCCCAAACTGATCCTATGTAGATCAGCACTCTGCTCTGTGCAGATAAGACATCAGGCACACGGTAATCTCCATCTCCACAAATTCAGTAGACCTAGGTGAACAGGTATAGCAATACCACCAAATATGATGTAGTGGCAACAGCATTGGTCTCGTAAAACAAAAGGTGTTGTATTTCAAATCTAGTTCAAATAGTTCAAGTTTTATTAGTTGTACGTACAGAACCAAATACTTACAGGTTCCTTCTGGACAATGCAACAACAATAAGAAATCATTCAAGATAAGAATAGGAACATAAAGTAAATGACATAATAGAATAAACATTTTAGCATCAGTATAATACAGGATGACACCATTTATAGTCCAATATTTCTATGTGTATTGGAGAAGGGGGGGCAGATTGGGGGGGGGGCAAGTGATTTTAAATTGTACAGTATTTATCAATCGTAATAAGAGTCTGTTAGCAGCTGTTGTGGTGTGTGTGTAGCATGAGTTCAGAAAGTATCCACACCCCTTGACTTTTTAAACATTTTTGTTATGTTACAAAGTGGAATTAACATTGATCTAATTGTCATTTTGTTGTCAACAATCCTTACACAAAACTCTGCAATGACGAAGTGGAAGAAAAATGATAAGATCTGTAAAAAAAAAAAAAGAAAGAACAATAAAACCCATACATAATTTGATTAGATAAGTATTCAACCCCCTGAGTCAATACATGTTAGAATCACCTTTGGCAGTGATTACAGCTGTGAGCCTTTCTGGGTAAGTCTTTAAGAGCTTTGCACACCTGGATTGTACAATATTTGCCACCTATTATTTTGAAAATTCTTCAAGCTCTGTCAAGTTGGTTGGCGGTCTTTGCCAGAAAGCCATTGCCATATATTTAAGCCAGTTTAAGTCAAAACTGTAACTAGGTCACTCGGGTACCTTCCATGTCATCTTGCTAAGCAACTCCGGTGTGGCTTTGGCCTTGTGTTTTAGGTTATTGTCCTGCTGAAAGGTGAATTCGTCATCCAGTGTCTGTTGGAAAGCAGACTGAACCAGGTGTTCCTCTATGATTTTGCCTGTGCTCAGCTCTTTTATTTGAAACTCCCTAGTCCTTACCGATGACAAGCATACCCATAACATGACGCAGCCAGTTAGCTCTCTTAGTACATCTAAGGGTCAGCTGTGCTGCCCTGTTCTGAGCCAATTGCAATTTTCCTGAGTCATTTTTTGTGGCACCTGACCACACGACTGAACAGTAGTACAGGTACGATAAAACTAGGGCCTGTAGGACCTGCCTTGTTGATAGTGTTGTTTAGAAGGTAGAGCAGCGCTTTATTATGGACAGACTTCTCCCCATCTTAGCTATTGTTGTATGAATATGTTTTGATCATGACAGTTTACAATCATGGATTACTCCAAGCAGCTTAGTCACCTCAACTGGTTCAATTTCCACATTAATCATTACAATGTTTATTTGAGGTTTAGGGTTTAGTGAATGATTTGTCCAAAATACAATGCTTTTAGTTTTTTTTTTAAATATGTAGGACAACTTATTCCTTGCCACTCATTCTGAAACTATCTGCAGCTCTTTGTTAAGTGTTGCAGTCATTTCAGTCGCTGTAGTAGCTGACGTGTACAGTGTTGAGTCATCCGCATACTTAGACAGACTGACTTTACTCAATGCCAGTGGCTAGTTGTTAGTAAAGATTGAACAAATTAAGGGACCTAGACAGCTGCCCTGGGGAATTCCTGATTCTACCTTGATTATGTTGGAGAGGCTTCCATTAAAGAACACCCACTGTGTTCTGTTAGACAGGTAACTCTCAATCCACAATATAGCGGGGGATGTAAAGTCATAACTAACACATTTGTTTTTCCAGCAGCAGATTATGATCAATAATGTCAAATGCTGCACTGAAATCTAACAATCTTTTTACCATCAATTTCACTCAGCCAATGATCAGTCAGTTGTGTAAGTGCTGTGCTTGTTGAATGTCCTTCCCTATAAGCATGCTGAACGTTTGTTGTACATTTTACTGTAAAATATCATTGTATCTGGTCAAGCACAATTTTTCCCAAAAAGTTTACTAGCAAGCTGATTGTTTGGCTACTTGAGCCAGTAAAGGTGGCTTAGGGGAATGTATTTTGCTTCCCCCCCAGGCCTGAGGGCACACACTTTCTAGTTGGTTTAAATAGAAGATGCGGCAAGTTAGGAGTGGCAAGATCATCCGCTATTATCTTCAGTCATTTTCCATCCAAGTCAGAACGAAGTGGCTTGTCATTGTTGATAGACAACAATAATAATGTTAGATTTGCCTCAAACATAACATGTTCTATTCCGGACAAAACGTCAAATGCTATGTCACATTTTTTGCAGTATTATTTTAGTGACATTGCAAATAGGAAGGATGTTTTGGAATATTTGTATTCTGTACAGGCTTCCTTCTTTTCACTCTGTTAATTAGGCTAGAATTGTGGAGTAATTACAGTGTTCAGTTTTCTCCTATCACAGCCATTAAACCCAGTAACTGTTTTAAAGTCACCATTGGTCTCATTGTGAAATCCCTGAGCGGTTTCCTTCCTCTCTGGCAACTGAGTTAGGAAGGACAACTGCATCTTTGTTGTGACTGGGTGTATTGATACTCCATCCAAAGTGTAATTAATAACTTCACTATGCTCAAAAGGATATTCAGTGTCTGCTTTTAAAAATGTTCACCCATCTACCAATAGGTCCCACTTCTTTGTGAGGCATTGGAAACCCTCCCTGGTCTTTGTGGTAGAATCTGTGTTTAAAATTCACTGTCCGACTGAGGGACCTTACAATTATCTGTATGTGTGGGGTACAGAGATGAGGTAGTTATTCATAAATCATGTTAACCACTCTTGTTGCACCCAGAGTGAGTCCATGCAACTTATTATGTGACTTGTTAAGCACATTTACTCCTGAACTTATTTAGGCTTGCCAAAACAAAGTTGTGGAATACTTATTGACTCAAGACATTTGAGCTTTTATTTTTTAATTAACTTGTAAAAAGTTCTAAAAACAAAATTCCACTGAGACATTATGGGGTATTGTTTGTAGATCAGTGACACAAAATCTCAATTTAATAAATGTTAAATTCAGGCCGTAACTTAATGGGTAAAAAGTCAAGGGGTGTGAATACCTTCTGAAGGCACTGTATATCTCGTGGGCGTGTGTGGAGAGTCAGTGCATGTGGTCAGTCCTGTTCAAGAGTTTGATGGCTTGTAGATAGAAACTGTCTCTCTAAGCATGTTAGTATCAGACCTAATGCTCCAATACCGTAAGGGAGAGAACAGCTCGTGGCTGGGGGGGGGGGGGGGGGGGGGGTGTGGGGTCCTTGATGATGCTGCGGGACTTCCTCAGACACCGTTTTTAGTAGATGTTCTGGATGGATGAGAGCACGGTCCCAGTGATGTACTGGATGGATGGGAGTACGGTCCCAGTGATGTACTGGATGGATGAGAGCACGGTCCCAGTGATGTACTGGATGGATGGGAGCACGGTCCCAGTGATGTACTGGATGGATGGGAGTACGGTCCCAGTGATGTACTGGATGGATGAAAGCACGGTCCCAGTGATGTACTGGATGGATGGGAGCACGGTCCCAGTGATGTACTGGATGGATGGGAGCACGGTCCCAGTGATGTACTGGATGGATGGGAGCACGGTCCCAGTGATGTACTGGATGGATGGGAGCACGGTCCCAGTGATGTACTGGATGGATGGGATCACGGTCCCAGTGATGTACTGGATGGATGGGAGTACGGTCCCAGTGATGTACTGGATGGATGGGAGTACGGTCCCAGTGATGTACTGGATGGATGGGAGTACGGTCCCAGTGATGTACTGGATGGATGGGAGTACGGTCCCAGTGATGTACTGGATGGATGGGAGTGCGGTCCCAGTGATGTACTGGATGGATGGGAGCACGGTCCCAGTGATGTACTGGATGGATGAGAGTACGGTCCCAGTGATGTACTGGATGGATGGGAGTACGGTCCCAGTGTACTGGATGGATGGGAGTACGGTCCCAGTGATGTACTGGATGGATGGGAGTACGGTCCCAGTGATGTACTGGATGGATGGGAGTACGGTCCCAGTGATGTACTGGATGGATGGGAGTACGGTCCCAGTGATGTACTGGATGGATGGGAGCACAGTCCCAGTGATGTACTGGATGGATGAGAGTACGGTCCCAGTGATGTACTGGATGGATGAGAGCACGGTCCCAGTGATGTACTGGATGGATGAGAGTACAGTCCCAGTGATGTACTGGATGGATGGGAGCACGGTCCCAGTGATGTACTAGATGGATGGGAGCACGGTCCCAGTGATGTACTGGATGGATGGGAGTGCGGTCCCAGTGATGTACTGGATGGATGGGAGCACGGTCCCAGTGATGTACTGGATGGATGGGAGTACGGTCCCAGTGATGTACTGGATGGATGGGAGCACGGTCCCAGTGATGTACTGGATGGATGGGAGCACGGTCCCAGTGATGTACTGGATGGATGGGAGTGCGGTCCCAGTGATGTACTGGATGTGTGGGAGTACGGTCCCAGTGATGTACTGGATGGATGGGAGCACGGTCCCAGTGATGTACTGGGTGGATGGGAGCACGGTCCCAGTGATGTACTGGATGGATGGGAGCACGGTCCCAGTGATGTACTGGATGGATGGGAGCACGGTCCCAGTGATGTACTGGATGGATGGGAGCACGGTCCCAGTGATGTACTGGATGGATGAGAGTACGGTCCCAGTGATGTACTGGATGGATGGGAGTACGGTCCCAGTGATGTACTGGATGGATGGGAGCACGGTCCCAGTGATGTACTGGATGGATGGGAGCACGGTCCCAGTGATGTACTGGATGGATGGGAGTACGGTCCCAGTGATGTACTGGATGGATGGGAGTACGGTCCCAGTGATGTACTGGATGGATGGGAGCACGGTCCCAGTGATGTACTGGATGGATGGGAGTACGGTCCCAGTGATGTACTGGATGGATGGGAGCACGGTCCCAGTGATGTACTGGATGGATGGGAGCACGGTCCCAGTGATGTACTGGATGGATGGGAGTACGGTCCCAGTGATGTACTGGATGGATGGGAGTACGGTCCCAGTGATGTACTGGATGGATGAGAGTACGGTCCCAGTGATGTACTGGATGGATGGGAGTACGGTCCCAGTGATGTACTGGATGTGTGGGAGTACGGTCCCAGTGATGTACTGGATGGATGGGAGCACGGTCCCAGTGATGTACTGGGTGGATGGGAGCACGGTCCCAGTGATGTACTGGATGGATGGGAGCACGGTCCCAGTGATGTACTGGATGGATGGGAGTACGGTCCCAGTGATGTACTGGATGGATGGGAGCACGGTCCCAGTGATGTACTGGATGGATGGGAGCACGGTCCCAGTGATGTACTGGATGGATGGGAGTACGGTCCCAGTGATGTACTGGATGGATGGGAGTACGGTCCCAGTGATGTACTGGATGGATGAGAGTACGGTCCCAGTGATGTACTGGATGGATGGGAGCACGGTCCCAGTGATGTACTGGATGGATGGGAGTACGGTCCCAGTGATGTACTGGATGGATGGGAGTATATGGAGCATGGGGCATGTTCCCTCCTCTGCTTTCTGAAGGCAACAATCCAACTCCTTTGTTTTTCTGACATTGCCTGTCAGGAAGTCCAGCATCCAGTTGCAGAGGGTGGTGTCCAGTCCCACGGCTCTGAGCTTGGTGATGACCTTGGAGGGAACAATAGTGTTGAATGCTGAACTGTAGTCAATGAACATCATTCTCACATAGGTGTTCCTCTTGTCCAGATGTGTTACGGCCGTGTGAAAAGTGATGGAAATGGCATCTTCTGTGTTTCTGTAGGAGCGGTAGGGGAATTGGAATGGGTCCAGTGTGCTGGCATGTTTACCTTAATGTGGGCCATGACCAGCCTCTCAAAGCGCTTTATGATGACCGAGGTGAGGCCGACGGGGCGATAATCATTTGGGAATTATGTGAGAACACATGAAAATAACCTTAATGTGACTTATTTTCAGAAGTAAAATGTATATGGCATTGGTGTGGATATACCATCTTGATATATAGCCCTGAAATATAGCACATATTTCATACCACAGTGGAATTCATGAGATAACAAACTTACACTCAATTTTGACAGAACAAGATATTCTGTTTGAGATAATATTTATGTAGTTTTTCCATAGTGTTTGGGGTTAACAGCGAGTCATTGTTGGCAGCTCTAGAAGGTTTTGAACACACCATTGTTAAATCCCTCAGGAATAATTATAACCTCAGCGTGAAATTAAAAAAATATGCAGAAACAGGCAAAAATAAAAAAATGTAATGTAAGATTAAAGTTGCAATCTGGGATTAGGTTACATTTTCCGAGCCCAATCCCTCAAATAGCAGGGGTGATGTTTCATTACGAATCCCAGAATGTAGCTTTAACCATTGTTCCAACTCCATCTGTTAGAAGATTTGTTCTTTCCTCAGTCTACTGGAGGTGAGGAATTGGGCCATTGGAGTTACTGTAGTTGATTTATGATCTTCAGATGGTGAAATTAGACGGCATTCTTCTACTAATGGACACACACACTTAGCCCGGCAGTCTCCTACTCACTCAGTAGGTCTATGTTCTGCCAGTGATGGAATACTAAATGTTTGGAGTCTATGATCTATGAAGTGCTCGGGAGCCTCACCTGATGTGACAGGTTTAGAAGAAGTGTTAAAATTGGTATAAATGCCAGTGTTTATAGTAAAAGAGCAATTTGTGTGATGTATTGGATCACTGTCATTCCTCAGAAATGTATGACAATTGTATGAGTTAGAGGTGTGTCCCAAATGACACCTCATTTACTGTAATCAACCCATAGGACTCTAGGCAAAAGTAGTGCACTGTGTAGGGAACAAGGTGTCAGTAGGGATACAGTGTTGGCCTCCACCTGGTAGGTCTAATCATAGGAACACACTTGTCCATCTGCACTTCTAATGTAGGAACATTGTGTAAGAGAATCTACCAACTCTGAACTTGTCTTTGATGTAAAATACTGTGCTCTCCTTGTGGCCTGAGGACATGCCATTACTATGGATATATATATATTTATTTACTATAGTATACTGCGGTCTAAATACTAGTATATTAATACTATAGTATTTACTGTATCGTGTTTATGCAGACATGACTAGTGTACTATGACTGTAGTATACTGTTTTTTCAGACCTTACTGGTTGTATTCACTAGTGTTTTGCGGATATGACTAATATACATAACAACTGCCGACCAGGGTTAGCTAAAATGGCACAACTACCAGACTACACCAGTTACTGTTTAATGAGGGGAACACCTTAACCAAGACAAGTTGTGAAAGCTTTCTGAAATAGGGCTTTCACAGAGACTCAGGGCTTTCACAGAGACTCAGGGCTTTCACAGAGACTCAGGGCTTTCACAGAGACTCAGCTGGCCAAGCGAACATGATGACTAAAAACAGTGACAAACAATACCGTACTACTGATAGTAGAAAGTAACAGTTGACCAAATGCATTTACATATACTTTAAAAAAACTAAATTACTTTAAAAAGACAGTCACCTTATTGGGAGTGCTGCCAATAAATGGCCTGGATCTCAAACCAGCAAAGCCTCTCCAAACAAACCAACTGAAAACAAAAAACAGGACAGATGGTGAAATTAGTCTGCAATGTAAAGCCCTTGTAGTTGCGTTACATAATTAACATCCTGAACGTTGTCACATGAATAAACTCACCGCTGGTCAAACACAATCAAAATGCATTTATAAAGCTCCTTTTACATCAGCTGTTGTCACAAAGTGCTTTACCCAGTCTAAAAGCCCAGAGAACAAGCAAGGCAGATGTAGAAGCTGTGACTAGAACTCCCTAGAAAGGCTGGAAGGTAGGAAGAAACGTATCTCAGGCTCTGAGGGGTTGCCAGTCCTCTTCCGGCCAAACACATAGCATTCAGAACAATCAACCACACCCCAAACATTTCTTCAAGACACCATGTGTCCAAATGGTTCCTTGCAAAAAACAACAACAACAACAACAACAACAAACAACAGCAACAACACTGTACAGTCTATACCCACAAAGGACCTTCCAGGTACAAAGATCACATCTGAACATGACCAAGGGGTGCTTTAGTACATTTCCTGCATCTCCTCCTCTAATAAGGGTGCCCAGGGAAACAATGAGCAAAAACTTTGGTTCCTAGCCTGTCTCACAATATTCTTCAGTTTCAAGACTAACTGAGGTTTAGGTGAGGGTTATGGTGATGTCATCTACTGTGGGACCCCAGTTAAAGAGCAGGCGGAGGCAGAGATGTAGTTCAGTTTAACAGTCTATATAGATGCAGATCAGTTTAACAATCTATATAGATGCAGATCAGTTTAACAATCTATATAGATGCAGATCAGTTTAACAGTCTATATAGATGCAGATCAGTTTAACAATCTATATAGATGCAGATCAGTTTAACAGTCTATATAGATGCAGATCAGTTTAATAGTCTATATAGATGTAGTTCAGTTTAACAGTCTATATAGATGCAGATCAGTTTAAAAGTCTATATAGATTCAGTTCAGTTTAAGAGACTTTATAGATTCAGTTCAGTTTAAGAGACTTTATAGATGTAGTTCAGTTTAACAGTCTATATAGATGCAGATCAGTTTAAAAGTCTATATAGATTCAGTTCAGTTTAAGAGACTTTATAGATTCAGTTCAGTTTAAGAGACTTTATAGATTCAGTTCAGTTTAAGAGACTTTATAGATTCAGTTCAGTTTAAGAGACTTTATAGTTTGTTTAAAAATAAATCTTGTTAGGGCCAGGGTCCTTTATTCAGAATTTCCGCCTGACTGATGTGTCAAAAGTAAATTACCTGTTACTCAGGCCCAGAAGGCAGGATATGTATATAATTGGTAGAATTGGAAAGAAAACACTTTGAAGTTTCTAAAAAATGTTAAAATAATGTCTGAGACTATAAGAGAATTGATATGGCAGGTGAATATCCGAAGAAAAACCAACCGTAATCTTTTTTTTTTTTTTTTTAGGTCCCAGGCTCTTATCATGGAAAGCTATGGGTCCTATGTAATTACAGCTCCCAGATTGCAATTCCTATGGCTTCCACTAGATGTCAGTCTTTAATCAAGGTTTGAGGCTTGTTTCTTCAAAAACAAGCAAGAATTTGGAGTTTTGGTGAAGAGACCACAGGAGCAATAGTATTTTGGTGCGCGAGGAAGAGGGCGCGCGCTTATAATTTTACTTTCCTATTGAACATACTACTTTCCGTATGAGATATTATAGTTTATTTACATTTAAAAATACCTGAGGATTAAATAGAAACGTTGTTTGACTTATTTGGATGAAGTTTAGCGGTAGCGTTTTGGATTCCTTTGTCTGCATGTTGAACGAGTGGATTACTGAAATCGATGGCGCCAACTAAACAGACTTTTTAGGATATAAAGAAGGATTTTATCTAACAAAATGTCCATTCATGTTGTAGCCGGGACCCTTGGGATTGCAAACAGAGGAAGATCTTCAAAAGTAAGTGATTTATTTAATCGCTATTTGTGATTTCATGAAGCCTGTGCTGGTTGAAAAATATGTTGATGTGGGGAGCCGTCCTCAGACTATCGCATGGTAGGCTTTAGCTGTAAAGCCTATTGTAAATCAGACAACGAAGTTAGATTAACAAGAATTTAAGCTTTTAAATTATATAAGATACTTAAATGTTCATGCATGTTTAATATTACGATTATTTATTTGAATTGCGCACCCTCCAATTTCACCGGATGTTGTCGACAGGTGTCCCGCTAGCGGGACGCCTATCCCTATTAAGAGTCTTTATAGGTTCAGGTAATGGAGATGATACATGGCAGGGAATGACAGCTGTTGAGACTCATCTGGTAACGACCGTTGGTGGAAGAAGGTGAGGACCAAGATGCAGCGTGGTAAATGTTCATCATTATTTTTATAAACTAAATACAACAAGGAACAAAAGAAACAACCAAAACAGCTCCGTCAGGTGCAAAACACACTAAACAAAAAATAACTACCCACAACCCATAGTGGGAAAACAGGCTGCCTAAGTACGGTTCTCAATCAGAGACAACGATAACCAGCTGCCTCTGATTGGGAACCATACCAGGCCAAAACCAGAAATACAAAACATAGAAAAAAGAACATAGAACGCCCACCCTAGTCACACCCTGGCCTAACCAAAATAGAGAATAAAAAGCCTCTCTATGGCCAGGGCGTGACACATCTTGAATTGAGACTTGGCTTTGTATGCAGTATGATTGATCTAAAAGGAGACAAAGATGCAAATAAAAACAGCAATGAACATACATAATTAATTGTGGTTAAAGGCAACAATCAATGACAATATCAGCCCTTTATGGTAGAGTGGCCAGACAGAAGTCACTCCTCAGTAAAAGTAATGAAACCTCGCTTGGACTCTCAGACCACAAGAAACAGGATTCTCTGGTCTGATGAAACCAAGATTGAACTCTTTGGCCTGAATGCCAAGCGTCACATCTGGAGGAAACCTGGCACCATCCCTACGATGAAGCATGGTGGTGGCAGAATCATCCTGTGAGGATGTTTTTCAGCAGCAGGGACTGTGAGACTAGTCAGGATAGAGGGAAAGATCAACAGAGAAAAGTACAGAGAGATCCTTGATGAAAACCTGCCCCAGAGCACTCAGGACCACAGACTGGGGCAAAGGTTCACTTTCCAACAGGACAACCCTAAGCACACAGCCAAGACAACGTAGGAGTGGCTTCGGGACAAGTCTCTGAATGTCCTTGAGTGGCCCAGTAGGCTAGGCCGGGGCTATAATTGCTGAAAAAGGTGCTTCAACAAAGTACTGACTAAAAGATCTGAATAGTCAGGTAAATGTGATATTTCAGTTGTTTTTTGTTTTTATACCATTTGCAAAAATGTCTAAAACCTGTTTTTGCTTTGTCATTATGGGGTATTGTGTATAGATTAATAAGAAGGGGAAAAAAAACAATTTCATCCATTTTAGAATGAGACTGTAACGTAACAACATGTGGAAAAGGTGTGAATACTTCCCGAATGCCCTGGATACTAATGAATCCAAGATGAACTGCCAGGTGGTGGCAGGTGTGCCCTCTATATAAAGTTGAAGTCGGAAGTTTACATACACCTTAGACAAATACATTTAAACGCAGTTTTTTCACAATTCCTGACATTTAATCCTAGTAAAAATTCCCTGTCTTAGGTCAGTTTAGGACCACCACTTTATTTTAAGAATGTGAAATCTCAGAATAATAGTAGAGAGAATTATTTATTTCAGCTTTTATTTCTTTCATCACATTCCCAGTGGGTCAGAAGTTTACATACACTCAATTCATATTTGGAAGCATTGCTGTTATATTGTTTAATGTTGGTCAAGTGTTTCTGGTAGCCTTCCACAAGCTTCCCACAATAAGTTAGGTGAATTTTGGCCCATTCCTCCTGACAGAGCTGGTGTAACTGAGTCAGGTTTCTAGGTCTCCTTGCTCGCACATGCTTTTTCAGTTCTGCCCACAAATTGTCTATAGGATTGAGATCAGGGCTTTGTGATGGCCACTCCAATACCTTGACTTTGTTGTCCTTAAGCCATTTTGCAACAACTTTGGAAGTATGCTTGGGGTCATTGTCCATTTGGAAGACCCATTTGAGACCAAGCTTAACTTCCTGTCTGATGTCTTGAGATGTTGCTTCAATATGCTCACAGATCACTGCACCTGTTCATAGCCCATCTGTAAACAGTCCATCTATCTACCTACCTCATCCCCATACTGTATTTATTTATTTATCTTGCTCCTTTGCACCCCAGTATCTCTACTTGCACATTCATATTCTGCACATCCTACCATTCCAGTGTTTAATTGCTATATTGTAATTACTTCGCCACCATGGCCTATTTATTGCCTTAACTCCCTTATCTTACCTCATTTGCACACAGACTTTTTGTTTTCATTTGTTCTACTGTATTATTGACTATGTTTAGTTTATTCCATGTGTAACTCTGTGTTGTTGTATGTGCTATGCTTTATCTTGGCCAGGTCGCAGTTGCAAATGAGAACTTGTTCTCAACTAGCCTACCTGGTTAAATAAAGGTGAAAAAAAATATATATATATATATCCACATAATTTTCGTTCCTCATAATGCCATCTATTTTGTGAAGTACACCAGTCCCTTCTGCAGCAAAGCACCCCCACAACATGATGCTGCCACCCCTGTGCTTCACGGTTGGGATGGTGTTCTTCGGCTTGCAAGCCTCCCCCTTTTTCCTCCAAACATAACGATGGTCATTATGGCCGAACAGTTCTATTTTTGTTTCATCAGATCAGAGGACATTTTTCCAAAAAGTACGATCTTTGTCCCCATGTGCAGTTGCAAACCGTAGTCTGGCTTTTTAATGGCAGTTTTGGAGCAGTGGCTTCTTCCTTGCAGAGTGGCCTTTCAGGTTATGTCGATATAGAACTTGTTTTACTGTGGATATAGATACTTTTGTACCTGTTTCCTCCAGCATCTTCACACGGTCCTTTGCTGTTGTTCTCGGATTGATTTGCAATTTTCACACCAAAGTGCGTTCATCTCTAGGAGACAGAACGCATCTCCTTCCTGAGTGGTGTGATGGCTGCGTGGTCCCATGGTGTTTCTACTTGCGTACTATTGTTTGTACAGATGAACGTGGTACCATCAGACGTTTGGAAATTGCTCCCAAGGAAGAACCAGACTTGTGGAGGTCTGTTTTATCCTCCTAGTAAACCTCTGTTCTATCCTCCTACAGTAGTAAACCTCTGTTCTATCCTCCTACAGTAGTAAACCTCTGTTCTATCCTCCTACAGTAGTAAACCTCTGTTCTCTCCTAGTAAACCTCTGTTCTATCCTCCTACAGTAGTACACCTCTGTTCTATCCTCCTACAGTAGTAAACCTCTGTTCTATCCTAGTAAATCTCTGGTCTCTCCTAGTAAACCTCTGTTCTATCCTCCTACAGTAGTAAACCTCTGTTCTATCCTCCTAGTAAACCTCTGTTCTCTCCTAGTAAACCTCTGTTCTATCCTCCTACAGTGGTAAACCTCTGTTCTATCCTCCTAGTAAACCTCTGTTCTCTCCTAGTAAACCTCTGTTCTATCCTCCTACAGTAGTAAACCTCTGTTCTATCCTCCTACAGTAGTAAACCTCTGTTCTATCCTCCTACAGTAGTAAACCTCTGTTCTATCCTCCTAGTAAACCTCTGTCCTATCCTCCTACAGTAGTAAACCTCTGTTCTATCCTCCTACAGTAGTAAACCTCTGTTCTATCCTCCTACAGTAGTAAACCTCTGTTCTATTTGACTCTCCTGCGCCTGACTTCCCTGCCACCTATTACATCTACGCATGACAGAATCTCTGACCAAATATATGAAGTCAGCAGGAGAGGACACTATGCCCATGGAGCTGGAGGAACGCGTTCAGGAACAAGCTAGGGAGATTGACGTTATCAGCTCCGTCATGGATCACATTGCCATGAAAATGGATCGCTGGGAGAGACAGGGAGTTTCTCCAGCGCCACCACCACCACAACCGGAATCTCCCGTGAACGATTTTTCCTCTCCGGAATCGAGGATCCATTTATCCCTACCTACGGGATACAACGGAGATACTGCCGGCTGCCAGGGTTTCCTCCTTAAACTGAACTTGTATCTAGCCACGGCCTCCCCAGTACCATCTGACCGTGAGAAGAGTTACGCCCTCGTATCATGCCTCACCGGGAAAGCCCTGGAATGGGCCAGCGCTGTGTGTAGCAGGGAGGATGCGGCGCTGGACCATTTTGAGGAGTTCACCCGCCAATTCCGGATAGTATTCGATCACCCACCTGAAGGCAAAGCAGCGGGTGAGCTTCTCTATCATCTGAGGCAGGAGACGAGGAGTGCACAGGATTTTGCCTTGGAGTTTAGGACCTTGGCTGCCGGCGCTGGATGGAGCGACAGGGCCCTGATCGACCATTACCGTTGTAGTCTACGCGAGGACGTCCGTCGGGAGCTGGCCTGTAGAGACACCACCCTCACCTTCGACCAGCTGGTGGACATGTCCATCAGGCTGGACAACATGCTGGCTACTCGTGGACGTCTAGATCGGGGTCTGGTTGTTCCATCCTCCCGCACCCTCTCTCCCGAACCTATGGAATTGGGAGGGATGGTGCGCAGGGAGACCGGAGGGGGTTCCCGCTCCAGCACCATTCAAGGTCGCAGAGAGCACACTGCTGGTCGGTGCCGGGTTGGTTCCTCTGGGAATAGAGAGGGCAGGCAGGGCATTCTGGCGTCACCTCAGGTGAGTAGGCACCATTCTCATCCAGAGCCCTCTGCTGCACTAATGTTTGTCTCTGTCTCTTTTCCTGACTTTTCACTGCATTCCCAGTATTCCCAGGCGCTAGTTGATTCGGGTGCGGCTGGAAATTTCATTAATAAAAGTCTAGCTCATAGTTTAGGGATCCCTATTGTTCCTGTGGATATGCCTTTCCCTATTCATGCCTTAGATAGTCGACCATTAGGGTCAGGGTTTATCAGGGAGGTAACCGCACCTTTGTGTATGATAACGCAGGAGGGTCACAAGGAGAAGATTAGTCTTTTCCTTATTGATTCTCCTGCGTATTCTGTGGTGCTAGGCCTACCCTGGTTAGTTTGTCATAACCCCACTGTTTCTTGGCCACAGAGGGCTCTCACAGGGTGGTCGCGAGAATGCTCAGGTAGGTGTTTAGGGGTTTCCGTTGGTGCTACTACGGTGGAAAGTCCAGACCAGGTCTCCACCGTGCGCATTCCCCCCGAATATGCCGATTTGGCTCTCGCCTTCTGTAAAAAGAAGGCGACTCAATTACCACCCCATCGACGGGGGGATTGTGCGATAGATCTCCTGGTAGACGCTGCATATCCCAAGAGTCACGTGTATCCCCTGTCGCAAGCGGAGACGGAGGCTATGGAGACATATGTCTCTGAATCCCTGTATCAGGGGTTCATTCAGCCATCCATTTCACCCGTCTCTTCGAGTTTCTTTTTTGTGAAAAAAAAGGATGGCGGTTTACGCCCGTGCGTTGATTATCGAGGTCTTAATAAAATCACAGTGAAATATAGTTACCCGCTACCTCTGATCAATACGATTATTGAGTTAATGCACGGGGCACGTTTTTTCACAAAATTGGATCCCAGGAGTGCGTACAATCTGGTGCGTATTAAGAAGGGTGATGAGTGGAAGACGGCATTTAGCACCACCTCAGGTCATTATGAGTACCTGGTCATGCCATATGGGTTGATGAATGCTCCATCAGTTTTCCAATCATTTGTAGATGAGATCTTCAGGGACCTGCACGGGCAGGGTGTAGTGGTGTATATCGATGATATTCTGATATACTCTGCTGCACGCGCCGAGCATGTGTCCCTGGTGCGCAGGGTGCTTGGTCGCCTGTTGGAGCATGATCTATATGTCAAGTGTGAGAAATGCTTGTTTTTCCAACAATCCATCTCCTTCCTAGGGCATCGGATTTCCACTTCAGGAGTGGAGATGGAGAGCGACCGCATTACAGCCGTGCGTAATTGGCCGACTCCAACCACGGTAAAGGAGTTGCAGCGTTTTTTTGGGTTTTCCAATTACTACCGGAGGTTTATCCGGGGTTTTGGTCAGGTGGCAGCTCCCATTACCTCACTGCTAAAGGGGGGCCCGGTGCGCTTACAGTGGTCGGCTGAGGCGAACAGGGCTTTTGAGCACCTGAAGACTCTGTTTACTTCTGCGCCTGTGCTGGCTCATCCGGATCCCTCTTTGCCATTCATAGTGGAGGTGGACGCATCCGAAGCTGGGATAGGAGCAGTGCTCTCTCAGCGTTCGGGTACGCCACTGAAGCTTCGCCCCTGTGCTTTCTTTTCTAAGAAGCTCAGCCCGGCGGAGCGAAACTATGATGTGGGGAACCGGGAGCTGTTAGCTGTCGTAGAAGCTTTGAAGGTGTGGAGGCATTGGCTTGAGGGGGCTAAACACCCTTTTCTCATCTGGACTGACCACCGCAATCTGGAGTATATCCGGCAGGCAAAGAGATTGAATCCTCGCCAAGCAAGGTGGGCCATGTTTTTCACTCGTTTTGTGTTTACTCTTTCTTACAGACCAGGCTCCCAGAACGTTAAGGCAGACGCATTGTCTCGGCTGTATGACACAGAGGAGCGGTCCATGGATCCCACTCCCATACTCCCAGCTTCGTGTTTGGTGGCGCCAGTAGTGTGGGAGCTGGACGCGGACATTGAGCGGGCGTCACGTGCAGAGCCTTCTCCCCCTGAGTGTCCAGCTGGTCGTCTGTACGTTCCGTCTGCTGTACGCGACCGATTGATATATTGGGCTCACACGTCACCCTCCTCTGGTCATCCTGGGATAGGTCGGACGATGCGCTGTCTTGACGGGAGATACTGGTGGCCCACTTTAGCTAAGGACGTGAGGATTTATGTTTCTTCCTGCTCGGTGTGCGCCCAGTGCAAGGCTCCTAGACACCTGCCCAGAGGTAAGCTACAACCTCTACCCGTTCCTCAACGGCAGTGGTCACACCTGTCGGTGGATTTTTTGACCGATCTTCCACCTTCACAGGGTTACACCACGATCCTGGTCGTTGTGGATCGGTTTTCTAAGTCCTGTCGTCTCCTCCCTTTGCCCGGTCTCCCTACGGCCTTACAAACTGCAGAGGCCCTGTTTACACACGTTTTCCGGCACTATGGGGTGCCTGAGGATATAGTGTCTGATCGGGGTCCCCAGTTCACATCAAGGGTCTGGAAGGCGTTCATGGAGCGTCTGGGGATCTCGGTTAGTCTTACCTCAGGTTTTCACCCCGAGAGTAATGGGCAGGTGGAGAGAGTTAACCAGGATGTGGGTAGGTTTCTGCGGTCTTATTGCCAGGATCGGCCGGGGGAGTGGGCGAAGTTCGTGCCCTGGGCAGAGATGGCTCAGAACTCGCTACGTCACTCCTCCACTAACCTTACTCCCTTTCAATGTGTATTAGGGTATCAGCCGGTTCTGGCTCCTTGGCATCAGAGCCAGACCGAGGCCCCTGCGGTGGACAATTGGTTTCGGCACGCTGAGGAGACCTGGGAGGCAGCCCACGTCCACCTTCAGCGTGCCATAAGGCGCCAGAAAATTGGCGCAGACCGTCGCCGCAGTGAGGCCCCAGTGTTCGCACCAGGGGACAGGGTCTGGCTCTCGACCCGAAACCTGCCCCTTCGCCTTCTCTGCCGGAAGCTGGGTCCGCGGTTTGTGGGGCCGTTTAAAGTCCTGAGGAGAGTGAACGAGGTATGTTATAGGTTACAACTACCCACTCATTACCGTATTAACCCCTCGTTCCATGTGTCTCTCCTCAGGCCGATGGTGGCTGGCCCGCTCCAGGAGGCTGAAGTGCGTAATGTTCCTCCGCCTCCTCTAGACATCGAGGGGGTTCCGGCGTACTCTGTTCGATCCATTTTGGATTCGAGACGTCGGGCGAGGGGCCTTCAGTACCTCGTGGACTGGGAGGGGTACGGGCCGGAGGAGAGATGCTGGGTTCCGGTGGAGGACGTGTTAGATCCTTCCATGTTATCAGAATTCCACCGTCTCCATCCGGATCGCCCTGCACCTCGCCTTCCGGGTCGTCCCCGAGGCCGGTGTCGACGCGCAGCTGGAGCCGCGCGTCAGGGGGGGGGTACTGTCACGACTGCTGCCGAAGTCGTTGCCTCTCCTTGTTCGGGCGGTGCTCGGCGTTCGACGTCACCGGTCTTCTAGCCATCATTGATCCTTTTTTCATTTTCCATTGGTTTTGTCTTGTCTTCCCATACACCTGTTTTCAATCCCATTCATTACCTGTTGTGTATTTAACCCTCTGTTTCCCCTCATGTCTTTGTCAGAGATTGTTTTATTGTCAGTGTAGTGTGATTGTTGTATAGGTGTGTGTCGGGTCCTTGTACCCATGTTTATGTACATTTAGTGTTATGGAGCATACTCCGTGGACTTTATTAAAAGACTCCATTTTACACTCCATTTGACTCTCCTGCGCCTGACTTCCCTGCCACCTATTACATCTACGCATGACACCTAGTAAACCTCTGTTCTATCCTCCTACAGTAGTTAACCTCTGTTCTATCCTCCTACAGTAGTAAACCTCTGTTCTATCCTCCTAGGAAACCTCTGTTCTATCCTCCTACAGTAGTAAACCTATCTCCTATCCCCCTAGTAAACCTCTGTTCTATCCTCCTACAGTAGTAAACCTCTGTTCTATCCTCCTACAGTAGTAAACCTCTGTTCTATCCTCCTACAGTAGTAAACCTCTGTTCTATCCTCCTAGTAAACCTCTGTTCTATCCTCCTACAGTAGTAAACCTCTGTCCTATCCTCCTACAGTAGTAAACCTCTGTTCTATCCTCCTACAGTAGTAAACCTCTGTCCTATCCTCCTACAGTAGTAAACCTCTGTTATCTCCTCCTACAGTAGTAAACCTCTGTCCTATCCTCCTACAGTAGTAAACCTCTGTTCTATCCTCCTACAGTAGTAAACCTCTGTTATATCCTCCTACAGTAGTAAACCTCTGTTATATCCTCTTACAGTAGTAAACCTCTGTTCTATCCTCCTAGTAAACCTCTGTTATATCCTCCTACAGTAGTAAACCTCTGTTCTATCCTCCTACAGTAGTAAACCTCTGTTATATCCTCCTACAGTAGTAAACCTCTGTTCTATCCTCTTACAGTAGTAAACCTCTGTTCTATCCTCCTACAGTAGTAAACCTCTGTTCTATCCTCCTACAGTAGTAAACCTCTGTCCTATCCTCCTACAGTAGTAAACCTCTGTTCTATCCTCCTAGTAAACCTCTGTTCTATCCTCCTACAGTAGTAAACCTCTGTTCTATCCTCCTACAGTAGTTAACCTCTGTTCTATCCTCCTACAGTAGTAAACCTCTGTTCTATCCTCATAGGAAACCTCTGTTCTATCCTCCTACAGTAGTAAACCTATCTCCTATCCCCCTAGTAAACCTCTGTTCTATCCTCCTACAGTAGTAAACCTCTGTTCTATCCTCCTACAGTAGTAAACCTCTGTTCTATCCTCCTACAGTAGTAAACCTCTGTTCTATCCTCCTAGTAAACCTCTGTTCTATCCTCCTACAGTAGTAAACCTCTGTCCTATCCTCCTACAGTAGTAAACCTCTGTTCTATCCTCCTACAGTAGTAAACCTCTGTCCTATCCTCCTACAGTAGTAAACCTCTGTTATCTCCTCCTACAGTAGTAAACCTCTGTCCTATCCTCCTACAGTAGTAAACCTCTGTTCTATCCTCCTACAGTAGTAAACCTCTGTTATATCCTCCTACAGTAGTAAACCTCTGTTATATCCTCTTACAGTAGTAAACCTCTGTTCTATCCTCCTAGTAAACCTCTGTTATATCCTCCTACAGTAGTAAACCTCTGTTCTATCCTCCTACAGTAGTAAACCTCTGTTATATCCTCCTACAGTAGTAAACCTCTGTTCTATCCTCTTACAGTAGTAAACCTCTGTTCTATCCTCCTACAGTAGTAAACCTCTGTTCTATCCTCCTACAGTAGTAAACCTCTGTCCTATCCTCCTACAGTAGTAAACCTCTGTTCTATCCTCCTAGTAAACCTCTGTTATATCCTCCTACAGTAGTAAACCTCTGTTCTATCCTCCTACAGTAGTAAACCTCTGTTCTATCCTCCTACAGTAGTAAACCTCTGTTATATCCTCCTACAGTAGTAAACCTCTGTTCTATCCTCCTACAGTAGTAAACCTTTGTTCTATCCTCCTAGTAAACCTCTGTTCTGTCTACCTCCAGAAGAGAAGTGTGAAGAGAGAGGGAGAGAGACGAGGAAGAGTGGAGCAGGGATTCAAAGGTTATCCTCATCACACCCCATCTCTCCCCCTCCCCCTTTCTCCGTCTCCCCCTCCTCTCTCTCTCTCTCTCTCTCCCCTTTCTCAGTCTCTCCACCCTCTCGCTTTGTCTCTCTCCCTCTCCATCCCCCTCTCTCTCCACCCCCTCTCTCTCTCCACCCCCTCTCCCTCTCCACACCCCTCTCTCTCTCTCCACCCCCTCTACCTCTCCACCCCCCTCTCTCTCTCCACCCCCTCTCCCTCTCCACCCCCCTCTCTCTCTCTCTCCACCCCCTGTCCCTCTCCACCCCTCTTTCCAACCCCCTCTCTCTCTCCACCCCCTCTCCCTCTCCACCCCTCTCTCTCTCTCTCTCTCTCTCTAACCCCCTCTCTCTCTCCACCCCCCTCTCTCTCCACCCCCTCTCTCTCTCCATCCCCTCTCCCTCTCCCCCCTCTCTCTACCTCAAGCCTAGCCAGTCTTATCTCTTACTGCTCCAGCCATGACATAAGTAAAAACAGATGGAATACATGTTTCTGTTATTACTGCATTTATTTTCCAGTTTCTTTACATGTGCGATTTATGTTTGAATTGTAAAATGCCCCCTTTTGACCACATAAGCCTAGACTTGGATCTGCTGAAATATAATATGGTGCCACTTAAAAACACTGGAATATTCCATTACATGAAAAGTTGCTCAATCCCTCTCCAGTGGTAGTCTCCATGACCTTTCTTCTTCTCTCTGTCAAGGACCATTCTCCCGGAGGCTCATA
The DNA here is from genome assembly GCF_057628025.1 of Oncorhynchus mykiss. NCBI lineage: Eukaryota > Metazoa > Chordata > Actinopteri > Salmoniformes > Salmonidae > Oncorhynchus > Oncorhynchus mykiss. Next base: position 10,128,984 of record NC_143033.1, on the reverse strand, counting down.
GCAACCACTTGGCTTTGGAGGAGTGTTACACACTTACTTAGCAGCCATAGCAACCAGAAACAATCCTTGGCTAGTGTTGCTGAGGCAACGAACAAACAAAGCTGTGGTGATTAGGAGCAAAGAAATCGAATGACATATTCTATCTATGATTTAGGGGTAGGACGAATTGGACTCTGAATTGGACTATTCTCATGTGTGCATGTGTCTATAACAGGGTGGAAACTACGTTTAAGTAAGAAAGTAGACCATTTGAGACATTCAGTGAGTGAAATGCTGTTGAGCTAAGAAGACATTCAAGTCCATAACTATAATACAAAAAAATGTACTAAAATATACATTACATATACAATCCTATTTATAATATAAAAATAGAGATTCTATGAAAGAAAAAAAATACATTTAGACTTTTGAGTGACTTTAAGCAGTTCAATAAAAAATACTTTGATAATAATATTTACAAACAAATACTGAAAATCTGCCTCAAATTCAAAGTGTCCAATCCAAGTCTGAGTCTGTTGTTGAGGCTCGCATGGGTTTCCTCTTCCTGTTCCTGTTCCTGTTCCTGTCCTCTTCCTTCCTGCGTGGTTTGTAGTCTTCTCCAGAGTTGCCCTTGGCAACGTTTTGTGTTTTGTAATCCTTTGGTTTGTCTTCTCCAGAGCCCATGTCCACCAGGATATCTTGGTTCTCCCTCCAGTTGTCAGGCGATTGGCTGTCCCTCCAGCTCTCTGGGCCAACCATGGGGACCTCCCTCCCAGGCGACTGGTTGTCCCTCCATGTATCTGGGACCCCCATAGGGAACTCCTCTCCAGGAGACTGCATGAGTCTGCCGAACACCTTGCTCTGTAGCTCAACGATATCGTTACGGATGTCAGCCATCAACAGCAGCAGGAAGTCAAAGGATCCGGGAGGGCCCTAGGTTGAGAAATCAAAAGAGGAGGTTGATAACATATCACTGCCATTCACCGCTGTGGCCAATTCCATTTCAGTTGAGTAACTTCCCGGAAGCAAACTATGCATTCCAATTGTTCATGTGGAATTGAAATGTCTGTTTACTTCCTGAATCGACTGAAATGAATTGTAACTGCTGTTAGTATCACCTCCTCCCTACCTCCACCTCTCTATTCTCCCGCCATCACCTCCTCACTACCTCCACCTCTCTATTCTCCCTCCATCCCCTCCTCACTACCTCCACCTCTCTATTCTCCCTCCATCCCCTCCTCACTACCTCCACCTCTCTATTCTCCCTCCATCCCCTCCTCACTACCTCCACCTCTCTATTCTCCCTCCATCCCCTCCTCCCTACCTCCACCTCTCTATTCTCCCACCATCCCCTCCTCCCTACCTCCACCTCTCTATTCTCCCACCATCCCCTCCTCCCTACCTCCACCTCTCTATTCTCCCTCCAACCCCTCCTCACTACCTCCACCTCTCTATTCTCCCTCCATCCCCTCCTCCCTACCTCCACCTATCTATTCTCCCTCCATCCCCTCCTCCCTACCTCCACCTCTCTATTCTCCCGCCATCCCCTCCTCCCTACCTCCACCTCTCTATTCTCCCTCCATCCCCTCCTCACTACCTCCACCTCTCTATTCTCCCTCCATCCCCTCCTCACTACCTCCACCTCTCTATTCTCCCGCCATCCCCTCCTCCCTACATCCACCTCTCTATTCTCCCTCCATCCCCTCCTCCCTACATCCACCTCTCTATTTCCCGCCATCACCTCCTCACTACCTCCACCTCTCTATTCTCCCTCCATCCCCTCCTCACTACCTCCACCTCTCTATTCTCCCACCATCCCCTCCTCACTACCTCCACCTCTCTATTCTCCCTCCATCCCCTCCTCACTACCTCCACCTCTCTATTCTCCCTCCTCCCTACCTCCACCTATCTATTCTCCCTCCATCCCCTCCTCACTACCTCCACCTCTCTATTCTCCCTCCATCCCCTCCTCACTACCTCCACCTATCTATTCTCCCTCCATCCCCTCCTCACTACCTCCACCTCTCTATTCTCCCTCCTCACTACCTCCACCTCTCTATTCTCCCTCCTCCCTACCTCCACCTCTCTATTCTCCCGCCATCCCCTCCTCCCTACATCCACCTCTCTATTCTCCCTCCATCCCCTCCTCCCTACATCCACCTCTCTATTCTCCCGCCATCACCTCCTCACTACCTCCACCTCTCTATTCTCCCTCCATCCCCTCCTCCCTACCTCCACCTCTCTATTCTCCCTCCATCCCCTCCTCCCTACATCCACCTCTCTATTCTCCCTCCATCCCCTCCTCCCTACCTCCACCTCTCTATTCTCCCGCCATCACCTCCTCACTATCTCCACCTATCTATTCTCCCGCCATCACCTCCTCACTATCTCCACCTATCTATTCTCCCTCCATCCCCTCCTCCCTACCTCCACCTCTCTATTCTCCCGCCATCACCTCCTCGCTCCATGATCTGACCTCTGATGTGTGTCTTGGAATCCAGCATTCAAAATCCAAAACATCCTGGAAAAGTTCATGTGAAAGACGTGTAGGGATGGCCTCTACCCTCTCTCTTCTTACTACCTCTCTGACATCATTGATGATAGTCTACACGCACCACCTCTGAAATATGGATCTCAACGCTGACAGAGAACAGCCTGGAGAGCTTTGGTCACGCAGCAGGGAATCTGTAACATCACAACTCCGTTGGAGACTGAGTGTACAAAACATTAGGAACACCTCCCTAATATTGAGTTGCACCCACTTTTACCCTCAGAACAGCCTCAATTTGTAGGGGCATGGACTCGACAAGGTGTCAAAAGCCTTCCAAAGGGATGCTGGCACATGTTGACTCCAGTGCTTCCCACAGTTGTGTCAAGTTGGTTAGATGTCCTTTGGTTGGTGGACCATTCTTGATGCACACAGGAAAGGGTTGAGCGTGAAAAACGCAGCAGCGTTGCAGTTCTTGACACACTCAAACCGGCACCGACCACCAGCATCTCGGGGTGCTATCAAACTAGTATGGCTCACTTAATAAGGATCGGACCCTTTTTTTTAAATGTTCTCCTAAAACAACATACCCAAATCTAACTGCCTGTAGCTCAGACCCTGAAGCAATGATATGCATATTCTTGATACCATTTGAAAGGAAACACTTTGAAGTTTGTGGAAATGTGAAATTAATGTTGGATAATATAACAGAACAGATCTGGCAAAGGATAATACAAAGAAAGAAACATGCATATTATTATTTATTTTTTGTACCATCATCTTTGAAAGGCCATAATGTATTATTACAGCCCAGGCAACATTTAGATTTTGGCCACTAGATGGCAGGAGTGTTTGTGTGCAAAGTTTTAGTTTGATCCAATGAACCACTGCATATCTGTTCAAAATGTTGTATCAAGACTGCCCAAATGTGCCTAATTGGTTTATTAATACATTTTTCAAGTTCATAATTGTACACTCTCCTCAAACAATAGCATGGTATTATTTTACTGTAATAGCTACTGTAAAGTGGACAGTGTAGTTAGATTAACAAGAATTGAAGCTTTCTGCCAATATCAGATATGTCTATGTCCTGGGATTTTTTTGGTTACTTACAACCTCATGCTAATCACATTAGCCTACGTTAGCTCCACCGTCGCACAGGGGGACACACACTGATCCCCTAGAGGTTAGTTTACGTCAGCATCTTGGAGTGCTATCAAAGTTGTATGGCTCACTTAAAGTTTACGTACAAAAGCTGAAGAAAATTCGCACATCCAGGTACTTTCCTCAGATGTTGGAGTTGTAGGAAAACTCATGGAAAACAGAAAGGAAAACGCCGCACACCGCTGCTCATACTCCCAGGTGATATTTATTTACAATGTTTTTCATCAGGCATCCATATCTCAGGTGGGGGTGGAAGGTCCTCTATATAGGGGCAGTACTTGTAAGGGTGTTTAACTGGCGGCATTCCATCCCGTTGTTCCATCCCGTTGTTCCATCCCGCGCTGGCAGCCAGGGTCCTAAACTCCAGGGCGAAATCCTGGACGCTCCTCGTCTCCTGCCTCAGATGGTAGAGGCGCTCACCCACAGCTCTACCCTCGGCGGGTAGTCGAAGACTGCACGGAAATGGCGGGTGAACTCCTCAAACTGGTCCAACGCAGCATCTCCCTCTCTCCACACGGCGTTGGCCCACTCCAGGGCTCTCCCGGTGAGGCACGAGACGAGGGCGGACACCCTCTCACAACCCGATGGAGCTGGGTGGACGGTGGCCAGGTAGAGGTCTAATTGTAACAGGAACCCCTGGCAGTTTGCAGCCCTCCCGTCGTACTCCTGGGGCAAGGAGAGACGAATCCCACTGGGTTCAGACGGGAAAGGGGCGCTCAGGGGAGACCCCGGTTGTGCTGGTGGAGGCGCCGGAAAAACTCCCCGTCTCTCTCAGTGGTCCATTGTCTGGATAACGTGGTCCATGGTGGTGCCAAGATGGTGTAGTATTTCTGCGTGCTACTGGACGCGCTCCTCCACTCGTATGTCCGTTTCCTGCTGACTCCATAGTTCGGGTCGGTGATGCTGTAAAGGTGTTTAACTGGTGGCAGAGAAGTCAGACGCAGGAGAGAAATAACTGTGTTTCCAACGGCGCAGTTTATTTACAAAAAACCCACCGGAAAACATAAAAATAATAATCAATGGGTAACAACCCAACGCACACCAGTACAGACATACACTAACAATAAACAATCACCTATGTAATGGTTTTCCTCCTCTTCGTATGAAGAGGAACGGCGAGAAGGATCGGAGGACCAATATGCGGCGTGGTAAGTGTCCATGTTTTTTTATTAAAACACATAAACTGAACACTCCATACAAAACAATAAATGTAACGTGAATAACGAAAACCGAAAACAGTACCGTGTGGTGTAAAACACAGACACGGAAACAATCACCCACAAACACACAGTGAACCCCAGGCTACCTAAGTATGATTCTCAATCAGAGACAACTAACGACACCTGCCTCTGATTGAGAACCATACTAGGCCGAACACAGAAAAACAACCTAGACACACAAAACATAGAATTACCACCCAACTCACGTCCTGACCAACTAAAACAAACAATAAACACAATAACTAGGGTCAGAACGTGACAACCGACAAGGACATGGAGGGGAACAGAGGGTTAAATACACAACATGTAATTGATAGGATTGGAACCCGGTGTGATGGAAGACAAGACAAAACTAATGGAAAATGAAAAGTGGATCAGCGATGGCTAGAAGGTCGGTGACGTCGACCGCCGAACACCGCTCGGACAAGGAGAGGGAACAACTTCGGCGGAAGTGGTGACAGTACACAGTGACATCACTTCCTGAAACAGGAGGTAAAAAAATGTATAACATAGTTTCCCAATATTAACATTCAAATGTATCAAAATATATGATCATTCACAGAGAATGTGATCAATATTTATAGTAATATATGTACAATATTTATTTTTTTGAGCAACGCAGCAATATACAGACAGGTGAGAGAAAACATCTGGTTGCTGCTCATTTTGTACAAGCTGGATTTCCTATTAGTTCTCTGTGATACATTGGAATATAAATGGTCAAGACGTCACGCAGGAGAGGGGACACTGAGAGTAAACTTCTTCAAAGGGAATCTTTCTGGATCCACAGGCTCAACACACTGTCTCCTCTTGGCCTTAACAAGGAGTTTGACTTGAAACCGTTTTTATAGTTTCAATAAGTCTAGATTATGTTTAAAAAAAACTCCTAATTGAATATTGTATGTGTGTATATTACTATAAATATTGATCACATTCTCTGTGAATGATCATATATTTTGATACATTTGAATGTTAATATTGGGAAACTATGTTAATACATTTTTTACCTCCTGTTTCAGGAAGTGATGTCACTGAGTACTGCCCCTAAAAATATATATATCGCACCTTCCACCCACACCTGGGATATGGATACCTGATGAAGACGTAAGGGTCAAAAACGTTGTAAATAAATATCACCTGGGAGCATGAGAGGCAGTGTGCAGCTTTTCCTTTCTGTTATTCACTTAAAAGTTTACCTCAGCATCTCGGAGTGCTATCAAACTTGTATGGCTCGATCGTGCTTCGACCCCTGGTGTCATATAAAACGTACATAAGATGTGTAGAAATGCAGGAAACGAGCTTTAAAATGGCTAAATGTTCTCTCCGCCAACAAGCGGGGTGCGAACAGTTTGGGGTTGCAATGGATTGCTAGGTGGGGGTTTGTTACAACACCGATAAGTGCCAATAATCCATCCGGAACTTTGCCACCTGGGAATTGTGTGTGACCAGTCCGTCTCATATAGTACACCATGCAGGGTGGTTGAAGGGAGACAGAAGAGAGAGAGAGAGAGAGTTCCCACAAGAATAGTAAACAAACAAACATTTGACTAACTGGGGTACATTTTGTTGGTCCCCATGAGGTCAAATGCTATTTCTCAGTGGGTTTAGGGGTAAAGTTAGAATTAGTGTTAGGGTTAGAATTAATGTTAGGCGCTATGGTTAGGTTTAAGGTTCGGGTAAGTGTACGGATTAGGGTTAGGGGTTATGGAAAATAGGATTTTGGATGGGACTGAATGAATAGTGTGTTCCCACAAAATTAGCTGTACAAGACTGTGTGTGTGTGTGTGCGTGCGCGTGTGTGTGTGTGTCATGGTGCAGAACAGTATATCACTGACTGGTATATTGTAGGGTAGTTGAATAAAGACAGAAGAGGGGCATCTAAACAGAGTCTTGACTTACAGGAGGTCCAGAAGGTCCAGCAGCCCCCGTCTCCCCCTAGAGAAACAAAACCAATATTGTGTTAAGATGAGTTACAGCTACAGAGCAATCAGGCAGGAGAAGACAACACTGACTGTCTTCTCCGTATACTGTCATTACCACACGGGAGATGAAAGTTCATTTTGAATGAAGTTCAAAAACCTTGTTAAATCCAGATGTTTACTTTATTGTCGGTAAATTAGAGCAAAGAAACAGATTAATATATTTCAGTCTATCTACTAATACTGTAGCAGTATTGTACCATAGTAATAACCTGGGCAAGACATACTGAACAAAAGCAACAATTTCATTGATTTTACTGAGTTACAGTTCATTTGAGGAAATCAGTCAATCAAAATGAATTAAATTAGTTCCTAATCTATGGATTTCACATGACTGGGAATACAGATATGCACATGTTGGTAAAAAAAAAATGGGCCTCAGGACTTCGCCACGGTAGTTTTGTGCATTCAAATTGCCATTGATAAAAATGCAACCGTGTCCGTAGCTTATACCTGCCTATACCATAACCCCACCGCCACCATGGGGCACTCTGTTCACAACGTTGACATCAGCAAATAGATCACCCACACGACGCCATAGACGTGGTCTGCGGTTGTGAGGCCAGTTAAACGTACTGCCAAATTGTCTAAAACAACGTTGGAGGCGGCTTATGGTAGAGAAATTAACATTACGTTCTCTGGCAACAGCTCTGGTGGACATTCCTGCAGTCAGCATGCCAATTGCACGCTTCCCACAAAACTTGAGACATCTGTGGCATTGTGTTGTGAGACAAAACTGCACATTTTAGAGTGGCCTTTTATTGTCCCCAGCACAAGTTGCACCTGTGTAATGATCATGTTGTTTAGTCAGCTTCCTGATATGCCACACCTGTCAGGTATTGGCTAGCACTTTTTTAATGAAACGTTAATGTAAAATGTAAACGTGTCATGTCACCTTTAGACCAGGTGAGGGCATTATCAGGTGGAAGAGTTGACAAAGCACAGCTGTAGGAAAGTGAGAAAAGTTGCTTCTTTGCAGGAATGCACTGGGAATTCAATTCCCAAAATAGCCTCGGTTAGAGCGTTTGTCTAAGTCCATAGTAATCATAGATATGATGTTAAACATAATCTTCCAACATTTAAAAAATATTTACATTCCATACAAAAACAAAAAACTGTATGTGGCTAAAATGAGACATTGGCCAGATCCAGATGAAAAACAGTCAAGGCTGATCCCAGATCTGTTTGGCTTGACAAGGATTAACCATAGGAGTTCATTGACGAGACAGCACAAACTGATCTGGGACCAGGCTAGAAGAGAGCTAGAGATTAGGGAGGATGTTCCAAGGGTTGTGTTCCAAATGGTACCGATTCCATATGTAGTGCACTCCTTTTAACCAGAGTCCTATGGGCCCTAGTCAAAGTAGTGGACTAGATAGGGAATTGTACGCGATTTGGGACGTAGCTCTAAATCATGCTCTACCTTGATGCCATGTTTTCCTGGAGCCCCCGCAGGTCCCTGTATGAGACAAGAGAAGACATCACAGATCACATCATTTAACCATTCGCCGTGTCCAGTCACATCTTGGGTCCAGCTACATTTCAATGACTTTAGCATTTAAGGGCAAAGAACCTCTGTATCTCCTCTCTATACAGTCACCATAAAGGGCACTGGGCACAGAGAGCTGGGACCTCCGCCACATTCAGATCCAGACTGATTCATATTGTGCCACACTGAAATGTACACCACCCATCACACACACACACACACACACACACACTCACTCTGTGCCCAAAACCCAGTTACGACCAGGGTTCAAATACTATTCGAAATCATTTCAAATACTTTATCAGTACTTGATTGTACTTCACTGGCTTAAGGGACCAATTGAATAGCCCCATATAAAGAATGGATCACCACACTGATGGAATCTCCCAGGACTACAGAGACATTATACTACAGAACTACAGAGACATTATACTACAGGACTACAGATAGACAGAGACATTATTCTACAGGACTACAGAACTACAGAGACATTATACTACAGGACTACAGACAGACAGAGACTTTATACTACAGGACTACAGACAGACAGAGACATTATACTACAGAACTACAGAGACATTATACTACAGAACTACAGAGACATTATACTACAGGACTACAGAGAAATTATACTACAGGACTACAGACAGATAGACAGAGACATTATACTACAGGACTACAGAGACATTATACTACAGATAGACAGAGACATTATACTACAGGACTACAGATAGACAGAGACATTATACTACAGGACTACAGACAGACAGAGACATTATACTACAGGACTACAGACAGACAGAGACATTATACTACAGGACTACGGACAGACAGAGACATTATACTACAGAACTACAGAGACATTATACTACAGAACTACAGAGACATTATACTACAGGACTACAGATAGACAGAGACATTATACTACAGGACTACAGACAGACAGAGACATTATACTACAGAACTACAGAGACATTATACTACAGGACTACAGAGACATTATACTACAGGACTACAGACAGATAGACAGAGACATTATACTACAGGACTACAGAGACATTATACTACAGATAGACAGAGACATTATACTACAGGACTACAGATAGACAGAGACATTATACTACAGGACTACAGACAGACAGAGACATTATACTACAGGACTACAGACAGACAGAGACATTATACTACAGGACTACGGACAGACAGAGACATTATACTACAGAACTACAGAGACATTATACTACAGAACTACAGAGACATTATACTACAGGACTACAGATAGACAGAGACATTATACTACAGGACTACAGACAGACAGAGACATTATACTACAGAACTACAGAGACATTATACTACAGGACTACAGAGACATTATACTACAGGACTACAGACAGATAGACAGAGACATTATACTACAGGACTACAGAGACATTATACTACAGATAGACAGAGACATTATACTACAGGACTACAGATAGACAGAGACATTATACTACAGAACTACAGACAGACAGAGTCATTATACTACAGGACTACAGAGACATTATACTACAGAACTACAGACAGACAGAGACATTATACTACAGAACTACAGACAGACAGAGTCATTATACTACAGGACTACAGAGACATTATACTACAGGACTACAGAGACATTATACTACAGAACTACAGATAGACAGAGACATTATACTACAGAACTACAGACAGAGACATTATACTACAGAACTACAGATAGACAGAGACATTATACTACAGAACGATAGACAGAGACATTATACTACAGAACTACAGATAGACAGAGTCATTATACTACAGGACTACAGAGACATTATACTACAGAACTACAGATAGACAGAGACATTATACTACAGAACTACAGACAGAGACATTATACTACAGAACTACAGATAGACAGAGTCATTATACTACAGGACTACAGAGACATTATACTACAGGACTACAGACAGACAGAGACATTATACTACAGGACTACAGATAGACAGAGTAATTATACTACAGGACTACAGACAGACAGAGACATTATACTACAGGACTACAGATAGACAGAGACATTATACTACAGGACTACAGACAGACAGAGACATTATACTACAGAACTACAGAGACATTATACTACAGGACTACAGAGACATTATACTACAGGACTACAGAGACATTATACTACAGGACTACAGACAGACAGAGACATTATACTACAGGACTACAGATAGACAGAGACATTATACTACAGGACTACAGACAGACAGAGACATTATACTACAGGACTACAGAGACATTATACTACAGGACTACAGATAGACAGATACATTATACTACAGATAGACAGAGACATTATACTACAGAACTACAGATAGACAGAGACATTATACTACAGGACGATAGACAGAGACATTATACTACAGAACTACAGATAGACAGAGACATTATACTACAGGACTACAGATAGACAGAGACATTATACTACACATAGACAGAGACATTATACTACAGAACTACAGATAGACAGAGACATTATACTACAGGACTACAGACAGACAGATACATTATACTACAGATAGACAGAGACATTATACTACAGATAGACAGAGACATTATACTACAGGACTACAGATAGACAGAGACATTATACTACAGGACTACAGACAGACAGAGACATTATACTACAGATAGACAGAGACATTATACTACAGATAGACAGAGACATTATACTACAGGACTACAGATAGACAGAGACATTATACTACAGGACTACAGACAGACAGAGACATTATACTACAGATAGACAGAGACATTATACTACAGGACTACAGATAGACAGAGACATTATACTACAGAACTACAGATAGACAGAGACATTATACTACAGAACTACAGATAGACAGAGACATTATACTACAGAACTACAGATAGACAGAGACATTATACTACAGGACTACAGACAGACAGAGACATTATACTACAGATAGACAGAGACATTATACTACAGGACTACAGATAGACAGAGACATTATACTACAGGACTACAGACAGACAGAGACATTATACTACAGATAGACAGAGACATTATACTACAGGACTACAGATAGACAGAGACATTATACTACAGGACTACAGACAGACAGAGACATTATACTACAGATAGACAGAGACATTATACTACAGGACTACAGACAGTCACATAATAAAACAACAGTGTACGGGCATCTTTTCTTCATGAGTTTATTAGTTGTACCCAGCAGATGCACCACATTGGGTTGGCTAGACGGTACACTGTCCTTCTCTCAGCACATATCAAAGCTACAGGCTAAAGTTAAATCTAGACTTGGTTTCCTCTATCGTAATCGTTCCTCTTTCACCCCACCTGCCATACTAACCCTGATTCAGATGACCATCCTACCCGTGCTAGATTACAGAGACATAATTTATAGATCGGCAGGTAAGGGTGCTCTCAAACAACTAGATGTTCTTTACCATTCGGCCAACAGATTTACCACCAATGCCCCTTGTAGGACACATCACTGCACTCTATACTCCTCTGTAAACTGGTCATTTCTGTATACCCGTCGCAAAACGGTCCCTGGTTTGAATCCGGGCTGTATCACATCCAGCTGTGACTGGGAGTCCCATAGGGTGGTGCACAATTGGCCCAGTGTCGTCTGGGTTTGGCCGGGGTAGGCTGTCATTGTACATAAGAATTTGTTCTTAACTGACTTGCCTAGTTAAATAAATGCTTATTTATAAAACCCTCTCAGGTCTCACTCCCCCCTATCTGAGGTATCTACTGCAGCCCTCATCCTCTACATTCAACACCCGTTCTGCCAGTCACATTCTGTTAAAGGTACCTAAAGCACACACATCCCTGGGTCACTTGTCTTTTCAGTTCGCTGCAGCTAGCGACTGAAACGAGCTGCAAACAATACTCAAACTGGACAGTTTTATCTCAATCTCTTCCTTCAAAGACTCAATCATGGACACTCTTAAGGACAGTTGTGGCTGCTTTGTGTGATGTGTTGTTGTCTCTACCTTCTTGTCTAGTATCAAAATTGGGTAATTTTTGAAATGTATTGCAGATATACATTAGAGGGCACAAATATCAATAACTCCATATGATTTTGATATCGATATGAGCAAGGCATATCGGGAAATCAGTTTATTCTACCTTTTGACCTACATTGTTCTGTAAAACAGCATACATGACTGTTCCTGTGTAACAGTATAAGTTTAAACCGTCCCCTCGCCCATACCCGGGCGCGAACTAGGGACCTTCTGCACACATCAACAGTCACCCTCGAAGCATCGTTACCCATCGCGCCACAAAAGCCGCGGCCCTTGCAGAGCAAGGGGAACTACTACTTCAAGGTCTCAGAGCAAGTGACGTCACTGATTGAAACGCTATTTAGCGCCCACGCTAACTAAGCTAGCCGTTTCACATCCGTTACACTCACCCCCCTTTTGACCTTCCTCCTTTTTCCGCAGCAACCAGTGATCCGGGTCAACAGCATCAATGGACCCTGGGACTAAACACCTCCCTCTACAACTGGATCATGGACTTCCTGACGGGCCACCCCCAGGTGGTGAGGGTAGGTAACAACACATCCGCCATGCTGACCCTAAACACAGGGGCCCCTCAGGGGTGCAATGCTCAGTCCCCTCCTGTACTCCCTGTTCACTCATGGCTGCACAGCCAGGCACGACTCCAACACCGACAATGACGAGACAGCCTATGGGGAGGAGGTCAGAGACCTGGCCATGTGGTGCCAGGACAACAATCTCTCCCTCAACGTGATCACGACAAAGGAGATGATTGTGGACTACAGGAAAAAGAAGGACCGAGAACGCCCCCATTCTCATTGACGGGGCTGCAGGGGAGCAGGTTGAGAGCTTCAAGTTCCTTGGTGTCCACATCACCAACAAATGAACATGGTCCAAGCACACCAAGACAGTCGTGATGAGGGCACGACAAAACCTATTCCCCCATGTGGCATGGGTCTTCAGATCCTCAAAAGGTTCTACAGCTGCACCATCGAGAGCATCTGGTTGCATCACCGCCTGGTATGGCAACTGCTTGTCCACCGACTGCAAGGCACTACAGAGGGTAGTGCGAACGGCCCAGTACATCACCGGGGCTATGCTTTCTACCATCCAGGACCTCTATACCAGGAGGTATTAGAGGAAGGCACTAAACATTTTCAAAGACTCCAGCCACCCCAGTCATAGACTGTTTTCTCTGCTACCGTACGGCAAGCCGTACCGGAGCACCAAGTCCAGGTACAAGAGGCTTCTACAGCTTCTACCCCCAAGCTATAATATCTAATCAAATGGCTACCCAGACTACTATTTGCATTGCCCCCCCCCCCCTTTACACCACTGCCTCTCTCTGTTGTCATCTATCCATAGTCACTTCAATAACTCTACCTACATGTACATACTACCTCAACTAACCGGTGCCCCCGCACATTGACTCTGTACCGGTACCACCTGTATATAGTCTCCACATTGACTCTGTACCGGCACCCTCCTGTATATAGTCTCCACATTGACTCTGTACCGGTACCACCTGTATATAGTCTCCACATTGACTCTGTACTGGTGCCCCCCTGTATATAGTCTCCACATTGACTCTGTACCGGTACCCCCCTGTATATAGCCTCCACATTGACTCTGTACCGGTACCCCCTGTATATAGCCTCCACATTGACTCTGTACCGGTACCCCCCTGTATATAGCCTCCACATTGACTCTGTACCGTAACACCCTGTATATAGCCTCCACATTGACTCTGTACCGGTACCCCCCTGTATATAGCCTCCACATTGACTCTGTACCGTAACACCCTGTATATAGTCTCCACATTGACTCTGTACCGGTACCCCCCTGTATATAGTCTCCACATTGACTCTGTACCGGTACACCCTGTATATAGTCTCCACATTGACTCTGTGTACCGGTACCACCTGTATATAGCCTCCACATTGACTCTGTACCCCTACCCCCTGTATATAGCCTCCACATTGACTCTGTACCGGTACCCCCTGTATATAGTCTCCACATTGACTCTGTACCGGTACCAACTGTATATAGTCTCCACATTGACTCTGTACTGGTACCCCCCTGTATATAGTCTCCACATTGACTCTGTACCAGTACCCCCTGTATATAGTATTCCTTCAAACCGATATGGTATCGATATCTGTTCAAACATGTTTAACTGATATGCACTATATTGGGGATAGGATGCCATTTGGGACACATCCAAGGACAGACAGGCCTGTGACTCGTGTCCTAGTTTCCCCTACAGGACCCACCACAGCTGGGGAATTCACAACACTCTGTCTGTCTGTCTGTCTGTCTGTCTGTCTGTCTGTCTGTCCGTCTGTCCGTCTGTCTGTCTGTGTGTCTGTCTGTGCTGGGAGAGGGGGCACAGTCAGCTGATGGGGTCAGAGTCATGACACGTGTCACAGCAGAGACGAGAGAGAGGGGGAGGTATTGGACATGGGGGGAGGAGGGGGACATGGGGAGGGGAGGAGGGGGACACGGGGGCAGGAGGGGGACATGGGGAGGGGAGGAGGGGGCCACCATCATCTAACACAGCAGAACAGACAGTGCTCTGTTTCTCTAGACCTGCAGTTTCAGCATATTTGAAAGGCAGTTTATAACCAAGGAGAATCTGAGAGGATGACATGATGATGATGTTACAGGAAGAAAGTGGTGTTGTAATGTCGGTCTCCTAGAAGGGACAGTATACAAGGCATACGAGTGGTATTGAAACAGATGGTATTGGCGGTGGTGCTGTTACTGACCATGGGCCCCCGTCGGCCCTGCTTTATGAAGGACAGGTCAGGCGAGGGCCCAACGGGGCCCATCAGTCCCCTGGGTCCAGGAGGGCCGGGGGGCCCCAACAGTCCTGTGTGGCCAGGGGGACCCATTGGCCCTGGATCTCCTGAGATATAGAAACACACAGGTCTGGGATTAGTGGGAGAGCAGAGACATTATACTACAGGACTACAGACAGACAGAGACATTATACTACAGGACTACAGAGACATTATACTACAGGACTACAGATAGACAGAGACATTATACTACAGAACTACAGATAGACAGAGATATTATACTACAGGACTACAGACAGACAGAGACATTATACTACAGGACTACAGATAGACAGAGACATTATACTACAGGACTACAGAGACATTATACTACAGGACTACAGATAGACAGAGACATTATACTACAGAACTACAGATAGACAGAGACATTATACTACAGAACTACAGATAGACAGAGACATTATACTACAGGACTACAGATAGACAGAGACATTATACTACAGGACTACAGAGACATTATACTACAGGACTACAGAGACATTATACTACAGGACTACAGATAGACAGAGACATTATACTACAGGACTACAGATAGACAGAGACATTATACTACAGGACTACAGAGACATTATACTACAGGACTACAGATAGACAGAGACATTATACTACAGGACTACAGAGACATTATACTACAGGACTACAGAGACATTATACTACAGGACTACAGATAGACAGAGACATTATACTACAGAACTACAGATAGACAGAGACATTATACTACAGGACTACAGACAGACAGAGATATTATACCACGCAGTCGTGTTCACCCACGACTGCGTGGCCACGCACGCCTCCAACTCAATCATCAAGTTTGCGGACGACACAACAGTGGTAGGCTTGATTACCAACAACGACGAGACAGCCTACAGGGAGGAGGTGAGGGCCCTCGGAGTGTGGTGTCAGGAAAATAACCTCATACACCAACGTCAACAAAACATAGGAGATGATCGTGGACTTCAGGAAACAGCAGAGGGAGCACTCCCCTATCCACATCGATGGGACAGTAGTGGAGAGGGTAGTAAGTTTTAAGTTCCTCGGCATACACATCACAGACAAACTGAATTGGTCCACCCACACAGACAGCATCGTGAAGAAGGCGCAGCAGCGCCTCTTCAACCTCAGGAGGCTGAAGAAATTTGGCTTGTCACCAAAAGCACTCACAAACTTCTACAGATGCACAATCAAGAGCATCCTGTCGGGCTGTATCACCGCCTGGTACGGCAACTGCTCCGCCCACAACCGTAAGGCTCTCCAGAGGGTTGTGGGCGGGGGCAAACTACCTGCCCTCCAGGACACCTACACCACCCGATGTCACAGGAAGGCCATAAAGATCATCAAGGACAACAACCACCCGAGCCACTGCCTGTTCACCCCGCTATCATCCAGAAGGCGAGGTCTGTACAGGTGCATCAAAGCTGGGACCGAGAGACTGAAAAACAGCTTCTATCTCAAGGCCATCAGACTGTTAAACAGCCACCACTAACATTGAGTGGCTGCTGCCAACACACTGACTCAACTCCAGCCACTTTAATAATGGGAATTGATGGGAATTTATCTAAAATATATCACTAGCCACTTTAAACAATGCTACTTAATATAATGTTTACATACCCTACATTATTCATCTCATATGTATACGTATATACTGTACTCTATATCATCTACTGCATCTTTATGTAATACATGTATCACTAGCCACTTTAAACTATGCCACTTTGTTTACATACTCTACATTACTCATCTCATATGTATATACTGTACTCGATACCATCTACTGCATCTTGCCTATGCCGCTCTGTACCATCACTCATTCATATATCTTTATGTACATATTCTTTATCCCTTTACACTTGTGTGTATAAGGTAGTAGTTTTGGAATTGTTAGTTCGATTACTTGTTGGTTATTACTGCATTGTCGGAACTAGAAGCACAAGCATTTCGCTACACTCACATTAACATCTGCTAACCATGTGTATGTGACAAATAAAATGTGATTTGATTTGATTTGATTTACTACAGAACTACAGATAGACAGAGACATTATACTACAGGACGATAGACAGAGACATTATACTACAGAACGATAGACAGAGACATTATACTACAGGACGATAGACAGAGACATTATACTACAGATAGACAGAGACATTATACTACAGATAGACAGAGACATTATACTACAGAACGATAGACAGAGACATTATACTACAGGACTACAGATAGACAGAGACATTATACTACAGAACGATAGACAGAGACATTATACTACAGAACGATAGATAGAGACATTATACTACAGAACGATAGTCAGAGACATTATACTACAGGACGATAGACAGAGACATTATACTACAGGACGATAGACAGAGACATTATACTACAGAACGATAGTCAGAGACATTATACTACAGGACGATAGACAGAGACATTATACTACAGGACGATAGACAGAGACATTATACTACAGAACGATAGACAGAGACATTATACTACAGGACGATAGACAGAGACATTATACTACAGGACGATAGACAGAGACATTATACTACAGAACGATAGACAGAGACATTATACTACAGGACGATAGACAGAGACAATATACTACAGGACGATAGACAAACATTATACTACAGAACGATAGACAGAGACATTATACTACAGGACGATAGACAGAGACATTATACTACAGGACGATAGACAGAGACATTATACTACAGGACGATAGACAGAGACATTATACTACAGGACGATAGACAGAGACATTATACTACAGGACGATAGACAGAGACATTATACTACAGGACTACAGATAGACAGAGACATTATACTACAGGACGATAGACAGAGACATTATACTACAGGACTACAGATAGACAGAGACATTATACTACAGAACGATAGACAGAGACATTATACTACAGAACGATAGACAGAGACATTATACTACAGAACGATAGACAGAGACATTATACTACAGAACGATAGTCAGAGACATTATACTACAGGACGATAGACAGAGACATTATACTACAGGACGATAGACAGAGACATTATACTACAGAACGATAGACAGAGACATTATACTACAGGACGATAGACAGAGACATTATACTACAGGACGATAGACAGAGACATTATACTACAGAACGATAGACAGAGACATTATACTACAGGACGATAGACAGAGACAATATACTACAGGACGATAGACAAACATTATACTACAGAACGATAGACAGAGACATTATACTACAGGACGATAGACAGAGACATTATACTACAGGACGATAGACAGAGACATTATACTACAGGACGATAGACAGAGACATTATACTACAGGACGATAGACAGAGACATTATACTACAGGACGATAGACAGAGACATTATACTACAGGACTACAGATAGACAGAGACATTATACTACAGGACGATAGACAGAGACATTATACTACAGGACTACAGATAGACAGAGACATTATACTACAGGACGATAGACAGAGACATTATACTACAGGACGATAGACAGAAACATTATACTACAGGACGATAGACAGAAACATTATACTACAGGACGATAGACAGAGACATTATACTACAGGACGATAGACAGAGACATTATACTACAGGACGATAGACAGAGACATTATACTACAGGACGATAGACAGAGACATTATACTACAGAACGATAGACAGAGACATTATACTACAGGACGATAGACAGAGACATTATACTACAGATAGACAGAGACATTATACTACAGATAGACAGAGACATTATACTACAGAACGATAGACAGAGACATTATACTACAGAACGATAGACAGAGACAATATACTACAGGACGATAGACAGAGACAATATACTACAGGACGATAGACAGAAACATTATACTACAGAACGATAGACAGAGACATTATACTACAGGACGATTGACAGAGACATTATACTACAGGACGATAGACAGAGACATTATACTACAGGACGATAGACAGAGACATTATACTACAGGACGATAGACAGAGACATTATACTACAGGACGATAGACAGAGAAATTATACTACAGGACGATAGACAGAGACAGTATACTACAGGACGATAGACAGAGACATTATACTACAGGACGATAGACAGAAACATTATACTACAGGACGATAGACAGAGACATTATACTACAGGACTACAGATAGACAGAGACATTATACTACAGGACGATAGACAGAGACATTATACTACAGGACGATAGACAGAGACATTATACTACAGGACTACAGATAGACAGAGACATTATACTACAGGACGATAGACAGAGACATTATACTACAGGACTACAGATAGACAGAGACATTATACTACAGGACGATAGACAGAAACATTATACTACAGGACGATAGACAGAAACATTATACTACAGGACGATAGACAGAGACATTATACTACAGGACGATAGACAGAGACATTATACTACAGGACGATAGACAGAGACATTATACTACAGAACGATAGACAGAGACATTATACTACAGGACGATAGACAGAGACATTATACTACAGGACTACAGATAGACAGAGACATTATACTACAGAACGATAGACAGAGACATTATACTACAGAACTACAGATAGACAGAGACATTATACTACAGAACGATAGACAGAGACATTATACTACAGAACGATAGACAGAGACATTATACTACAGAACGATAGACAGAGACAATATACTACAGGACGATAGACAGAGACAATATACTACAGGACGATAGACAGAAACATTATACTACAGAACGATAGACAGAGACATTATACTACAGGACGATTGACAGAGACATTATACTACAGGACGATAGACAGAGACATTATACTACAGGACGATAGACAGAGACATTATACTACAGGACGATAGACAGAGACATTATACTACAGGACGATAGACAGAGACATTATACTACAGGACGATAGACAGAGACAGTATACTACAGAACGATAGACAGAGACATTATACTACAGGACGATAGACAGAGACATTATACTACAGATAGACAGAGACATTATACTACAGATAGACAGAGACATTATACTACAGAACGATAGACAGAGACATTATACTACAGAACGATAGACAGAGACATTATACTACAGGACGATAGACAGAGACATTATACTACAGGACGATAGACAGAGACATTATACTACAGGACGATAGACAGAGACATTATACTACAGAACGATAGACAGAGACATTATACTACAGGACGATAGACAGAGACAATATACTACAGGACGATAGACAAACATTATACTACAGAACGATAGACAGAGACATTATACTACAGGACGATAGACAGAGACATTATACTACAGGACGATAGACAGAGACATTATACTACAGGACGATAGACAGAGACATTATACTACAGGACGATAGACAGAGACATTATACTACAGGACGATAGACAGAGACATTATACTACAGGACTACAGATAGACAGAGACATTATACTACAGGACGATAGACAGAGACATTATACTACAGAACGATAGACAGAAACATTATACTACAGGACGATAGACAGAGACATTATACTACAGGACTACAGATAGACAGAGACATTATACTACAGGACGATAGACAGAGACATTATACTACAGGACGATAGACAGAGACATTATACTACAGGACTACAGATAGACAGAGACATTATACTACAGGACGATAGACAGAGACATTATACTACAGGACTACAGATAGACAGAGACATTATACTACAGGACGATAGACAGAAACATTATACTACAGGACGATAGACAGAAACATTATACTACAGGACGATAGACAGAGACATTATACTACAGGACGATAGACAGAGACATTATACTACAGGACGATAGACAGAGACATTATACTACAGAACGATAGACAGAGACATTATACTACAGAACGATAGACAGAGACATTATACTACAGGACGATAGACAGAGACATTATACTACAGGACGATAGACAGAGACATTATACTACAGGACGATAGACAGAGACATTATACTACAGGACGATAGACAGAGACATTATACTACAGGACTACAGATAGACAGAGACATTATACTACAGGACGATAGACAGAGACATTATACTACAGGACTACAGATAGACAGAGACATTATACTACAGGACGATAGACAGAGACATTATACTACAGGACGATAGACAGAAACATTATACTACAGGACGATAGACAGAAACATTATACTACAGGACGATAGACAGAGACATTATACTACAGGACGATAGACAGAGACATTATACTACAGGACGATAGACAGAGACATTATACTACAGAACGATAGACAGAGACATTATACTACAGGACGATAGACAGAGACATTATACTACAGATAGACAGAGACATTATACTACAGATAGACAGAGACATTATACTACAGAACGATAGACAGAGACATTATACTACAGGACTACAGATAGACAGAGACATTATACTACAGAACGATAGACAGAGACATTATACTACAGAACGATAGACAGAGACAATATACTACAGGACGATAGACAGAGACAATATACTACAGGACGATAGACAGAAACATTATACTACAGAACGATAGACAGAGACATTATACTACAGGACGATTGACAGAGACATTATACTACAGGACGATAGACAGAGACATTATACTACAGGACGATAGACAGAGACATTATACTACAGGACGATAGACAGAGACATTATACTACAGGACGATAGACAGAGAAATTATACTACAGGACGATAGACAGAGACAGTATACTACAGGACGATAGACAGAGACATTATACTACAGGACGATAGACAGAAACATTATACTACAGGACGATAGACAGAGACATTATACTACAGGACTACAGATAGACAGAGACATTATACTACAGGACGATAGACAGAGACATTATACTACAGGACGATAGACAGAGACATTATACTACAGGACTACAGATAGACAGAGACATTATACTACAGGACGATAGACAGAGACATTATACTACAGGACTACAGATAGACAGAGACATTATACTACAGGACGATAGACAGAAACATTATACTACAGGACGATAGACAGAAACATTATACTACAGGACGATAGACAGAGACATTATACTACAGGACGATAGACAGAGACATTATACTACAGAACGATAGACAGAGACATTATACTACAGGACGATAGACAGAGACATTATACTACAGATAGACAGAGACATTATACTACAGAACGATAGACAGAGACATTATATTACAGAACGATAGACAGAGACATTATACTACAGAACGATAGACAGAGACATTATACTACAGGACTACAGATAGACAGAGACATTATACTACAGGACGATAGACAGAGACATTATACTACAGGACGATAGACAGAGACATTATACTACAGGACTACAGATAGACAGAGACATTATACTACAGGACGATAGACAGAGACATTATACTACAGGACTACAGATAGACAGAGACATTATACTACAGGACGATAGACAGAAACATTATACTACAGGACGATAGACAGAAACATTATACTACAGGACGATAGACAGAGACATTATACTACAGGACGATAGACAGAAACATTATACTACAGGACGATAGACAGAGACATTATACTACAGGACTACAGATAGACAGAGACATTATACTACAGGACGATAGACAGAGACATTATACTACAGAACGATAGACAGAAACATTATACTACAGGACGATAGACAGAGACATTATACTACAGGACTACAGATAGACAGAGACATTATACTACAGGACGATAGACAGAGACATTATACTACAGGACGATAGACAGAGACATTATACTACAGGACTACAGATAGACAGAGACATTATACTACAGGACGATAGACAGAGACATTATACTACAGGACTACAGATAGACAGAGACATTATACTACAGGACGATAGACAGAAACATTATACTACAGGACGATAGACAGAAACATTATACTACAGGACGATAGACAGAGACATTATACTACAGGACGATAGACAGAGACATTATACTACAGGACGATAGACAGAGACATTATACTACAGAACGATAGACAGAGACATTATACTACAGAACGATAGACAGAGACATTATACTACAGGACGATAGACAGAGACATTATACTACAGGACGATAGACAGAGACATTATACTACAGGACGATAGACAGAGACATTATACTACAGGACGATAGACAGAGACATTATACTACAGGACGATAGACAGAGACATTATACTACAGGACGATAGACAGAGACATTATACTACAGAACGATAGACAGAGACATTATACTACAGGACGATAGACAGAGACATTATACTACAGATAGACAGAGACATTATACTACAGATAGACAGAGACATTATACTACAGAACGATAGACAGAGACATTATACTACAGGACTACAGATAGACAGAGACATTATACTACAGAACGATAGACAGAGACATTATACTACAGAACTACAGATAGACAGAGACATTATACTACAGAACGATAGACAGAGACATTATACTACAGAACGATAGACAGAGACATTATACTACAGAACGATAGACAGAGACAATATACTACAGGACGATAGACAGAGACAATATACTACAGGACGATAGACAGAAACATTATACTACAGAACGATAGACAGAGACAGTATACTACAGGACGATAGACAGAGACATTATACTACAGGACGATAGACAGAAACATTATACTACAGGACGATAGACAGAGACATTATACTACAGGACTACAGATAGACAGAGACATTATACTACAGGACGATAGACAGAGACATTATACTACAGGACGATAGACAGAGACATTATACTACAGGACGATAGACAGAGACATTATACTACAGGACGATAGATAGAACACAGACAGACAGAAACATTATACTACAGCTAGTTTTACCTGGAGGCCCGGGCAGACCAGGAGGCCCGGGCAGGAAGGAGTGTGACATCAGCATCTTCTCACTGGTCATCTGCTTGGTGACATCAGCGTTGCTGGGCAACATGGCGATCTATAGAACAAGAAGAACGGATATAGTTAAGATTGTTCATGTTTTTAGTACAATAGTTGAACTAACTTAGTTGAACTAAGATCATTCATCAGTTATATTCTTCAACAATCAATTGCAATATATCATTAATTTAGAAGTAAAAAATCCTATCCTAAATTGCCCATTTAATGTAGCGGTTCTAGCTCAAAGGATTTTCTCAAGATCAGTCTTAATGAGAGAGAGGTCTGAGATAATGGAGGAAGGATCAGGCATGTCGACGATACAGCCATTTGGCTGTCAGTCATCATAGAGCAGAAGCCTACGGGGAGATTACAGCCACTTGGCTGTCAGTCATCATAGAGCAGAAGCCTACGGGGAGATTACAGCCACTTGGCTGTCAGTCATCATAGAGCAGAAGCCTACGGGGAGATTACAGCCACTTGGCTGTCAGTCATCATAGAGCAGAAGCCTACGGGGAGATTACAGCCACTTGGCTGTCAGTCATCATAGAGCAGAAGCCTACGGGGAGATTACAGCCACTTGGCTGTCAGTCATCATAGAGCAGAAGCCTACGGGGAGATTACAGCCACTTGGCTGTCAGTCATCATAGAGCAGAAGCCTACGGGGAGATTACAGCCACTTGGCTGTCAGTCATCATAGAGCAGAAGCCTACGGGGAGATTACAGCCACTTGGCTGTCAGTCATCATAGAGCAGAAGCCTACGGGGAGATTACAGCCACTTGGCTGTCAGTCATCATAGAGCAGAAGCCTACGGGGAGATTACAGCCACTTGGCTGTCAGTCATCATAGAGCAGAAGCCTACGGGGAGATTACAGCCATTTGGCTGTCAGTCATCATAGAGCAGAAGCCTACGGGGAGATTACAGCCATTTGGCTGTCAGTCATCATAGAGCAGAAGCCTACGGGGAGATTACAGCCATTTGGCTGTCAGTCATCATAGAGCAGAAGCCTACGGGGAGATTACAGCCACTTGGCTGTCAGTCATCATAGAGCAGAAGCCTACGGGGAGATTACAGCCACTTGGCTGTCAGTCATCATAGAGCAGAAGCCTACGGGGAGATTACAGCCATTTGGCTGTCAGTCATCATTGAGCAGAAGCCTACGGGGAGATTACAGCCACTTGGCTGTCAGTCATCATAGAGCAGAAGCCTACGGGGAGATTACAGCCACTTGGCTGTCAGTCATCATAGAGCAGAAGCCTACGGGGAGATTACAGCCACTTGGCTGTCAGTCATCATAGAGCAGAAGCCTACGGGGAGATTACAGCCACTTGGCTGTCAGTCATCATAGAGCAGAAGCCTACGGGGAGATTACAGCGTAAGAGTGTATTCCATGTTCAAGGACCTGTAATAATAGTTACTACATGGATGTATTAAACTTACAGGACAAGAAAATGACATTCTCTACGTGAATTATTTGTTGTGTCAGAGTACGACTTGAAACCAGCTATGTCAATTTGTAATAACCAGACGCAGGCCCAGGAAATCACTATGCTTTACTTAGGTAGACCAGGAGACCGCACTGTACTCTGGGATATATACATGTACATGTGAGTACTCTATATCAAAGCGTAGTACAGGCTGGGGCCATACATTAGGCTGGGGCCATACATTAGGCTGGGGCCATACATTAGGATGGGGCCTGGGCCATACATTAGGCTGGGGCTGGGGATATACATTAGGCTGGGGCCATACATTAGGCTGGGGCTGGGGCTATACAATTAGGCTGGGGCCATACATTAGGCTGGGGCCATACATTAGGCTGTGGCCGTACATTAGGCTGGGGCCATACATTAGGCTGGGGCTATACATTAGGCTGGGGCTGGGGCCATACATTAGGCTGTGGCCATACATTAGGCTGTGGCCATACATTAGGCTGGGGCCATACATTAGGCTGTAGCCATACATTAGGCTGGGGCTGGGGCCATACATTAGGCTGGGGCCATACATTAGGTTGGGGCCATACATTAGGCTGGGGCCATACATTAGGCTGGGGCCATACATTAGGCTGGGGCCATACATTAGGCTGGGGCCATACATTTGGCTGCGGCCTGGGCCATACATTAGGCTGGGGCTGGGGCCATACATTAGGCTGGGGCCATACATTAGGCTGGGGCCATACATTAGGCTGGGGCTATACATTAGGCTGGGGCTATACATTAGGCTGGGGCCATACATTAGGCTGTGGCCATATAAAAGGCTGAGGCCATACATTAGGCTGGGGCTGGAGTCATACATTAGTCTCTAGGGCCATACATTAGGCTGTAGCCATACATTAGGCTGGGGCTGGGGCCATACATTAGGCTGTAGCCATACATTAGGCTGGGGCTGGGGCCATACATTAGGCTGGGGCCATACATTAGGCTGTAGCCATACATTAGGCTGGGGCTATACATTAGGCTGGGGCTATACATTAGGCTGGGGCCATACATTAGGCTGTGGCCATATAAAAGGCTGGGGCTATACATTAGGCTGGGGCTGGGGCCATACATTAGTCTCTGGGGCTGGGGCCTTACATTAGGCTGGGGCTGGGGCCATACATTAGACCGTGGCCAAACATTAGACTGAGGCCTTACATTACCTGCCAACTGGTGTGCAAGTCATATGACATGGTGTGTCCCTGGACAGGGGCGATGAATCAGAGAACATCCAATTGAATCATTATTCCTGCCGATGAGGTCTCCGGACCATGACATGAGATGAAGGAGTAAGTGTTGGTTTGTAGAGACGAGCAGCTATGTAAGTAATAATCCAAAGCAGCCTGCGTTTATGCCTTGAGGGGGGCAGTGGGTGACCAGTAATGGCCATAATCTTCCTTTCCTGTCAGTCAGTCAGTCAACCCCCCTCCTCCCCCCCCTGCACAATATCTGACCTCTGTTCTCAAAAGACAATTTTGTTTTCTTAGACAGCGTCCCAAATTGTACCCTATTCCCTATATAGAGCACGACTACTTTTGACCAGAGCCCTACTTTTGACCAGAGCCCTACTTTTGACCAGAGCCCTATGGGTCCTATGTAGGGATTGGGGTATAGGGTGCCATTTGCAGCACACTAGCCACATAGGCCTATTTCATGTTTTTCCCTCCAATGAAAAAAAGAGCTAGTAGCGTGCCTACTGAACCCCATAGGACCACACGGCTGGGAACCATATATCACATGTTACAGGGCAGAGTGGTGAACTGCCCTGTTGACAGACTGGTCTACAGATTGAGCCTGACTGAGAAGGCTAGAGGGCTGGAAATACTCACTAAGCAGTGTGTGTGTGTGTGTGTGTGTGTGTGTGTGTGTGTGTGTGTGTGTGTGTGTGTGTGTGTGTGTGTGTGTGTGTGTGTGTGTGTGTGTATGTGTGTGTGTGTGTGTGGTACCACTCCAGTGAGTTTTACACCGTATAACCGGCACTTTACAACGACAGACATCATTTACAGAACCAACTCGCTAGCGGCAGTAATCCAAAATGATTTCAATAATGTTTATTACGTACAATAAACGTCGTTCTGCGTCCCAGAGGAGATGTTTCCCAGTGTTATTCTACCTGAATATATTGACAGATATTGACCAGTGATACGCAGAGTTCTTTGGTGAATGAAACATACAATAGTATATACAATGAATGACTAAATAAACCAACGGAATAATCCTGGTCCATTTTAATACCTAACTGAATCCAACCAACTGTGTTTTATGTGGAATGGCTGGGTGGTAAGCAGCAACACAAATGAAATACAAGACGTTATAATAACAATAATAATCGTTAACAGCACCACCTTTTAATAAACCTGAATCCAACCAGGTGCATTTAACGTCTTGTTTTTGAATTGCATTGACATTTAAATGGTAGTCATTTAGCAGACGCTCTTATCCAGAGTGACTTACAGTTAGTGCATTCATCTGAAAATAGCTAGGTGGGACAACCACACTTCACAGTCGGTACATTTTCCCTCAATAAGTTAGATATCAGCAAAGTAAGTGCTAGTAGGAAAATAAAAGTGTGGGTATTATTATTATTTTTTTTGGGGGGGGGGGGGGATTAGTGGAAACCAGAACAAACCTTTTGTTTGAGCTGAAAGACAGTAATCTTGATCTGGTGGAAGTCTTCACACGTAGCAGAGCATGCCCCAGCCTTCATCACGTTGTCTGACGTCTCAAACGGCCCAGCTGCTGAGGGAGCGCATAAACCACAGCAAAATGTTACTCAACATTTATTATTATTATTTTTAAATATAGACCCACCAAACGTCATCAGAGTGCCTTCAGAAAGTATTCATACCCCTTGACTTGTTCCACATTTTGTTGTGTTACAGCCTCAATTTAAAATGGATTACATTTAGATGTTATTTTTGTCACCGGCCTATACACAATACCCTATAATGTAAAAGTGAGATTTTGTATTTGTAATTGTTTACAAATGAATAAAACATGTACAGCTGAAATGTCTTTAGTCAATAAGCATTCAACCCCTTTGTTAAGGCAAGCCCAAATAAGTTCAGGAGTAAAAATGTGCTTAACAAGTCACATAATAAATTGCATGGACTCACTGTCTGTGCAATAATAGTGTTTGACATGATTTCTGAATGACTACCTCATCTCCGTTTCACACACATTCAAATGATCTGTAAGGTCCCTCAGTCGAGCAGTGAATTTCAAACACAGATTCAACCACAAAGAACAGGGAGGTTTTCCAATGCCTCGTAAAGAAGGACACCGATTGGTAGATGAGAACAAATAAGAAAAGCAGACATTGAATATCCCTTTGAGAATGGTGAAGTTATTAAATACACTTTGGTGTATCAATACACCCAGTCACTACAAAGATACAGGCGTCCTTCCTAATTCAGTTGCCAGACAGGAAGGAAACAGCTAAGGGATAATCACCAAGAGGTCAAAGGTGACATTAAAACAGCTACAGAGTTTAATGGCTGTGATAGGTGAAAACTGAGGATGGATCAATAACATTGTAGTTACTCCACAATACTAACCTAATTGACAGAGTGAAGAGGCAACTCCGGGATGCTGGCCTTTTAGGCAGAGTTGCAAAGAAAAATACATATCTCAGACTGGCCAATAAAAATAAAATATTAAGATGGGCAAAAGAACACAGACACTGGACAGAGGAAGTCTACCTAGAAGGCCAGCATCCCGGAGACGCCTCTTCACTATTGACATTGAGACTGGTGTTTTGTGGATACTATTTAATGAAGCTGCCAGTTGAGGACTTGTGAGGTGTCTGTTTCTCAAACTAGACACTCTAATGTACTTGTCCTCTTGCTCAGTTGTGCACCGGGGCCTCCCACTCCTCTTTCTATTCTGGTTAGAGCCAGTTTGTGCTGTTCCGTGAAGGGAGCAGTATACAGCATTGTATGAGATCTCCAGTTTCTTGGCAATTTCTCACATGGAATAGCCTTCATTTATCAGAACAAGAAGAGACTGATGAGTTTCAGAAGAAAGTTATTTGTTTCTGGCCATTTTGAGCCTGTAATCGAACCCACTAATGCTGATGCTCCAGATACTCAGCTAGTCTAAAGAAGGCCAGTTCTATTGCTTATTTAATCAGGACAAAAGTTTTCAGCTGTGCTAACATAATTGCAAAAGGGTTTTCTAATGATCAATTAACCTTTTAAAATGATAAACTTGGATTAGCTAACACAACGTGCCATTGGAACACAGGAGTGATGGTTGCTGATAATGGGCCTCTGTAGATATTCCATAAAAAATAAGCCGTTTCCAGCTACAATAGTCATTTACAACATTAACAATGTCTACACTGGTATTTCTGATCAATTTGATGTTATTTTAAAGGCCCAAAAATAAGCTTTCTTTCAAAACAAGGACATTTCTAAGTGACCCCAAACTTTTGAACGGTAATGTATTTAAATGAGATGTTTCTGTATAGAGAATTTTCAACATTTCTAAAAACCTGTTATCACTTTGTCATTATGGGGTATTGTGTGTAGGTCTGAATTTGAATTCAGGCTGCAACACAACAAAATGTAGAATAGGTCAAGGAGCATGAATACTTTCTGAAGGCCCTGTAACTAGTCATTGCTCTTTTACTATTTGAAAGATGTGACAATAAAAACACATCTGTGTCACCAGTCTGTAAAAAAAAGATATCAGAAACAGAGATATCTGTGGCAAAATCTGAGGGGAAATCTTTCGTCCGTCTAGGAATGCTGCAAGTATGTTAAACAAAGAAAAATAGTCCCAAATGGCACCCTATTCCCTTTATAGTGCACTACTTTAGACCAGAACCCTATGGCACCCTATTCCCTTTATAGTGCACTACTTTAGACCAGAACCCTATGGCACCCTATTCCCTTTATAGTGCACTACTTTAGACCAGAGCCCTATGGCACCCTATTCCCTTTATAGTGCACTACTTTAGACCAGAGCCCTATGGCACCCTATTCCCTATATAGTGCACTACTTTAGACCAGAGCCCTATGGCACCCTATTCCCTATATAGTGCACTACTTTAGACCAGAACCCTATGGTACCCTATTCCCTTTATAGTGCACTACTTTAGACCAGAGCCCTATGGTACCCTATTCCCTATATAGTGCACTACTTTAGACCAGAGCCCTATGGTACCCTATTCCCTATATAGTGCACTACTTTAGACCAGAGCCCTATGGCACCCTATTCCCTATATAGTGCACTACTTTAGACCAGAGCCCTATGGCACCCTATTCCCTTTATAGTGCACTACTTTAGACCAGAACCCTATGGCACCCTATTCCCTATATAGTGCACTACTTTAGACCAGAGCCCTATGGTACCCTATTCCCTATATAGTGCACTACTTTAGACCAGAACCCTATGGCACCCTATTCCCTATATAGTGCACTACTTTAGACCAGAGCCCTATGGTACCCTATTCCCTATATAATGCACTACTTTAGACCAGAGCCCTATGGTACCCTATTCCCTATATAGTGCACTACTTTAGACCAGAGCCCTATGGCACCCTATTCCCTATATAGTGCACTACTTTAGACCAGAGCCCTATGGTACCCTATTCCCTTTATAGTGCACTACTTTAGACCAGAGCCCTATGGTACCCTATTCCCTATATAGTGCACTACTTTAGACCAGAGCCCTATGGTACCCTATTCCCTATATAGTGCACTACTTTAGACCGGAGCCCTATGGTACCCTATTCCCTTTATAGTGCACTACTTTTGACTAAAGTCTGTGGGTCGTGCACTGTATAGAGACATTTAGAACGTGCATTGACGATGTCGTTCCCATAGCAACGATTAAAATATTCCCAAACCAGAAACCGTGGATTGATGGCAGCATTCGCGTGAAACTGAAAGCGCAAACCACTGCTTTTAATCAGGGCAAGGTGACCGGAAACGTGACCGAATACAAACAGTGTAGCTATTCCCTCCGCAAGGCAATCAAACAAGCTAAGCGTCAGTATAGAGACAAAGTAGAATCGCAATTCAATGGCTCAGACACAAGAGGTATGTGGCAGGGTCTACAGTCAATCACGGATTACAAAAAGAAAACCAGCCCAGTCACGGACCAGAATGCCTTGCTCCCAGGCAGACTAAATAACTTTTTTGCCCGCTTTGAGGACAATACAGTGCCACTGACACGGCTCGCAACCAAAACATGCGGCCTCTCCTTCACTGCAGCCGAGGTGAGTAAAACATTCAAATGTGTTAACCCTCGCAAGGCTGCAGGCCCAGACGGCATCCCCAGCCGCGTCCTCAGAGCATGCGCAGACCAGCTGGCTGGTGTGTTTACGGACATATTCAATCGATCCCTATCCCAGTCTGCTGTTCCCACATGCTTCAAGAGGGCCACCATTGTTCCTGTTCCCAAGAAAGCTAAGGTAACTGAGCAAAACGACTACCGCCCCGTAGCACTCACCTCCGTCATCATGAAGTGCTTTGAGAGACTAGTCAAGGACCATATCACCTCCACCCTACCTGACACCCTAGACCCACTCCAATTTGCTTACCGCCCAAATAGGTCCACAGACGATGCAATCTCAACCACACTGCACACTGCCCTAACCCATCTGGACAAGAGGAATACCCATGTGAGAATGCTGTTCATCGACTACAGCTCAGCATTTAACACCATAGTACCCTCCAAACTCGTCATCAAGCTCGAGACCCTGGGTCTCGACCCCGCCCTGTGCAACTGGGTACTGGACTTCCTGACGGGCCACCCCCAGGTGGTGAGGGTAGGTAACAACATCTCCACCCCGCTGATCCTCAACACTGGGGCCCCACAAGGGTGCGTTCTGAGCCCTCTCCTGTACTCCCTGTTCACCCACGACTGCGTGGCCACGCACGCCTCCAACTCAATCATCAAGTTTGCGGACGACACAACAGTGGTAGGCTTGATTACCAACAACGACGAGACGGCCTACAGGGAGGAGGTGAGGGCCCTCGGAGTGTGGTGTCAGGAAAATAACCTCACACTCAACGTCAACAAAACTAAGGAGATGATTGTGGACTTCAGGAAAAAGCAGAGGGAACACCCCCCTATCCACATCGATGGAACAGTAGTGGAGAGGGTAGTAAGTTTAAAGTTCCTCGGCGTACACATCACAGACAAACTGAATTGGTCCACCCACACAGACAGCATCGTGAAGAAGGCGCAGCAGCGCCTCTTCAACCTCAGGAGGCTGAAGAAATTTGGCTTGTCACCAAAAGCACTCACAAACTTTTACAGATGCACAATCGAGAGCATCCTGTCGGGCTGTATCACCGCCTGGTACGACAACTGCTCCGCCCACAACCGTAAGGCTCTCCAGAGGGTAGTGAGGTCTGCACAACGCATCACCGGGGGCAAACTACCTGCCCTCCAGGACACCTACACCACCCGATGTCACAGGAAGGCCATAAAGATCATCAAGGACAACAACCACCCGAGCCACTGCCTGCTCACCCCGCTATCATCCAGAAGGCGAGGTCAGTACAGGTGCATCAAAGCTGGGACCGAGAGACTGAAAAACAGCTTCTATCTCAAGGCCATCAGACTGTTAAACAGCCACCACTAACATTGAGTGGCTGCAGCCAACACACTGACTCAACTCCAGCCACTTTAATAATGGGAATTGATGTAAAATATATCACTAGCCACTTTAAACAATGCTACTTAATATAATGTTTACATACCCTACATTATTCATCTCATATGTATACGTATATACTGTACTCTATATCATCTACTGCATCTTTATGTAATACATGAATCACTAGCCACTTTGAACTATGCCACTTTGTTTACATACTCATCTCATATGTATATACTGTACTCGATACCATCTACTGCATCTTGCCTATGCCGCTCTGTACCATCACTCATTCATATATCTTTATGTACACATTTTTTATCCCTTTACACTTGTGTGTATAAGGTAGTAGTTTTGGAATTGTTCTACCTGGAACCAAAAAGGGTACTTCAAAGGGTTCTCCTATGGGGACAGCCGAAGAACCCTTTCAGGTTCTAGATAGCACATTTTTTCTAAAAGTTTACCCTAAGAGAAAACGGCTGAAGCGAGAGGGATGAGTGACTGGCATATATATATATATATATATATATATATATATATATATATATATATGCCGTTAAACATTGTACCTGTACCCTAGTGTAATGGGTGGCTGGAAATCCTAGAGGGAGGAGGAAGCTGCTCTAGTAA